>NW_024061421.1:40000-95000 GCF_016432855.1 Salvelinus namaycush
GCTGCATGTCGTAATAAAGTTATTTTTAGAATTCTAACACGGCGATTGCATTAAGAACTAGTGTATAATTTGCTGTGCAACATGCTTTGTTCGAAAATGTGCATATTTAGAGCTGAAATCCGTGGTTATACATTGTGAAAACGTAGCAACTTTTTCCCAGAATCTCCGGATATATTTCTGACACTCACCTAATCTGACCAAATAACTCATCATAAACTTTACTAAAAAATACATGTTGTACAGCAAATGAAAGATACACTAGTTCTTAATGCAATTGCCGTGTTACAATTCTAAAAATAACTTTAGTACGACATACAGCTTACGTTATAGCGAGACAGCGCCTGCAATGAGGGCGGAAAATAGTACTAAACATTTTCCACAGAAATACGAAATAACATCATAAATGGTTCCTACTTTTGCTGAGCTTCCATCAGAATCTTGTACAAGGGGTCCTTTGTCCAGAACAATCGTTGTTTGGTTTTAGAATGTCCTTTTCTCCTGTCGAATTAGCAACCAAAGCTAGCCAAGTGGCACGAAGCTGTCCATCCTCACCAAACGCAGAGAACGGAAAGCGCCAAAACTCCCGATAAACTTTCAATAATCTGATAAAACTATATTGAAAAAACATACTTTACGATGATATTATCACATGTATCAAATAAAATCAAAGCCGGAGATATTAGCCGTCTATAACGAAAGCTTTTCAGAACGCAATCCAGGGTTCCTTCCCGCGCCTTGCTGAACAAAGGAAATAGTGGTCACGTCATTCCAAGAGCTCTTGTTCGACCTCAGATCAAGCTAGACACCCCATTCAACCTCTCACTGCCTCTTGACATCTAGTGGAAGGCGTATGAAGTGCATGTATATCCATAGATTTCAAGCAAATGAATAGGAAGGCCCTGGAACAGAGCCTCGATTTCAGATTTTTCACTTCCTGACAGGAAGTTTCCTGCAAAATGAGTTCTGTTTTACTCACAGATATAATTCAAACGGATTTAGAAACTTGAGAGTGTTTTCTATCCAATAGTAATAATAATATGCATATTGTACGAGCAAGAATTGAGTACGAGGCAGTTTAATTTGGGAACAATTTTTTACAAAGTGAAAACAGCGCCCCCCTATCCCAAAGAAGTTTTAATTTGATAAATATTCAAGAGTCCTCATTTTTTCAAAAATGGTGCTGAATGATCTCTCAAACCGGCAGATTAAATTATTCCTACAGAGCGTTTCTGCAGGTGATAGTTTTGGTTTGGTGTGTGCTGGTCCATATACTGTTACAGTAACTGGTGAATAGGAAGATCATTGTGTATTAAAGACTGAGAGCAGTGCTTCTGTTTAGGAGACATCTCATTTTGCCAAGTATTCCACATTTTTTGGACGATTCTCAGAGGTTATTGTCTTTATGTGTGGTTTCCATGACAATTCATCATCAATCAGAACACCAAGAAAGCGGGTTGTACAGGCATGAGTACAACAACTATATTATCAATATGGACCCCTATATAATCTGCATTGTATGTTATTTTCTGTCGACCAAATTTAAAACGTTAGCTTTTTGTTGTTGTTGATTCAGTGACTATTTCTTAATTTTAAACCACTTTGAGATATTACATAATTCATCATTAACAACATTAATAAGGTCATTGTCACGTTCATGATGTCCACTCCTCTTTATCACGCTGCTTGTGTAACGGCTTTCCTCTTCCTCTTCATCCGAAGAGGAGGAGCATGGATTGAACCAAGACGCAGCGTTGTGATAAGACATGATATTTAATAAACAAAACAGAAAACACGACGAACACTTGAATAATTACAAAACAATAAACGATGTAGACAGACCTGGACGACGAACTTACATGAAACACGAAGAACGCACGAACAGGAAAAATGACTACATAAAACGAACGAACAAACAAAACCGAAACAGTCCCGTGTGGCGCAACATACACAGACACTGACACAGGAGACAACCACCCACAAACAAACAATGTGACACCACCTACCTTAATATGATTCTCAATCAGAGGAGATGAAAACCACCTGCCTCTAATTGAGAACCATATCAGGTACCCATTAAACCAACATAGAAACACAAAACATAGACTGCCCACCCAAACTCACGTCCTGACCAACTAACACATACAAAAACTAACAGAAAACAGGTCAGGAACGTGACATAACCCCCCCCTCAAGGTGCGAACTCCGGGCGCACCAGCACAAAGTCTAGGGGAGGGTCTGGGTGGGCATCTGACCACGGTGGTGGCTCAGGCTCTGGGCGAGGTCCCCACCCCACCATAGTCAATCCCAGCTTACGTCTCCCCCTCAGAATGACCACCCTCTTACTCCACCCACCTAATTTAAGGGGCAACACCAAGATAAAGGACAGCTCCGGTACAAGGTAGCTCAGGACAGAGAGGTAGCTCAGGAGAGAGGGATAGCTCAGGATAGAGAGGTAGCTCAGGATAGAGGGGCAACTCCGGACTGAAGGACAGCTCCGGACAGAGAGACAGCTCTGGACTGAGGGGCAGTTCTGGATAAATGGCAGCTCTAAGCTAAGGGGCAGCTCATGGCTGGCTGACGGCTCTGTACGCTCATGGCTGGCTGACGGCTCTGGACGCTCATGGCTGGCTGACGGCTCTGGACGCTCATGGCTGGCTGACGGCTCTGGACGCTCATGGCTGGCTGACGGCTCTAGACGCTCATGGCTCGCTGACGGCTCTGGCTGCTCATGGCTCGCTGACGGCTCTGGCTGCTCATGGCTCGCTGACGGCTCTGGCAGATCCTGGCTCGCTGACGGCTCTGGCTGCTCATGGCTCGCTGGCGGCTCTGGCAGATCCTGTCTGGTTGGCGGCTCTGGCAGATCCTGTCTGGTTGGCGGCTCTGGCAGATCCTGTCTGGTTGGCGGCTCTGGCAGATCCTGTCTGGTTGGCGGCTCTGGCAGATCCTGACTGACGAATGGCTCTAGCGGCTCCTGACTGACGAACGGCTCTTGACAGACGGGCGGCTCTAATGGCTCGGGACAGACGGATGGCTCAGACGGCACTGGGGAGACGGATGGCTCAGATGGCGCTGGGGAGACGGATGGCTCAGATGGCGCTGGGGAGACGGATGGCTCAGACGGCGTTGGGCAGACTACAGACTCTAGCCGACTGAGGCGCACTGTAGGCCTGGTGCGTGGTGCCGGAACTGGAGGCACCGGACTGGAGACACGCACTTCAAGGCTAGTGCGGGGAGCAGGGACAGGGCACACTGACCTCTTGAAGCGCACTATAGGCCTGGTGCGTGGTACCGGCACTGGTGGCACCGGGCTGAGTGCACGCACATCAGGACGAGTACGGGGAGAAGGAACAGTGCGTACAGGGCTCTGGAGACGCACAGGAGGCTTAGTGCGTGGTGCCGGAACTGGAGGCACTGAGCTGGAGACACGCACCATAGGAAGAGTGCGTGGAGGAGGAACAGGGCTCTGGAAACGCACTGGAAGCCTGGTGCGTGGTGTAGGCACTGGTGGTACTGGGCTGGGGCGGGAAGGTGGCGCCGGAAATACCGGACCGTGCAGGCGTACTGGCTCCCTTGAGCATTGAGCCTGCCCAACCTTACCTGGTTGAATGCTCCCCGTCGCCCGACCAGTGCGGGGAGGTGGAATAACCCGCACCGGGCTATGTAGGCGAACCGGGGACACCATGCGTAAGGCTGGTGCCATGTAAGCCGGCCCAAGGAGACGTACTGGTGGCCAGATATGTAGAGCCGGCTTCATGGCACTTGGCTCAATGCTCAATCTAGCCCTACCAGTGCGGGGAGGTGGAATAACCCGCACCGGGCTATGCACACGTACAGGAGACACCGTGCGTTCTACTGCGTAACACGGTGTCTGCCCGTACTCCCGCTCTCCACGGTTAGCCTGGGAAGTGGGCGCAGGTCTCCTACCTGCCCTAGGCCCACTACCTCTTAGCCCCCCCCCCCCCAAGAAATTTTTTGGGTTTCTTCTCGGGCTTCCTTGCTAGCCGCGTACCTTCATATCTGCGGTTTTGGGCTTGATTCTCCGGCTTCCAGCCTTGCTTCCTTGCTGCCTCCTCATATCGCCGCCTCTCTGCTTTCGCTGCCTCCAGCTCAGCTTTGGGGCGGCGATATTCTCCTGGTTGAGCCCAAGGTCCTTTTCCATCCAGCTCGTCCTCCCAAGTCCAGTAGTCCTGTGTATTCCACTGCTCGAACATACGCTGCTTGGTTCTGATTTGGTGGGTGGTTCTGTAACGGCTTTCCTCTTCCTCCTCATCCGAAGAGGAGGAGCATGGATTGAACCAAGACGCAGCGTTGTGATAAGACATGATATTTAATAAACAAAACAGAAAACACGACGAACACTTGAATAATTACAAAACAATAAACGATGTAGACAGACCTGGACGACGAACTTACATGGAACACGAAGAACGCACGAACAGGAAAAATGACTACATAAAACGAACGAACAAACAAATCCGAAACAGTCCCGTGTGGCGCAACCGACACAGACACTGACACAGGAGACAACCACCCACAAACAAACAATGTGACACCACCTACCTTAATATGATTCTCAATCAGAGGAGATGAAAACCACCTGCCTCTAATTGAGAACCATATCAGGTACCCATTAAACCAACATAGAAACACAAAACATAGACTGCCCACCCAAACTCACGTCCTGACCAACTAACACATACAAAAACTAACAGAAAACAGGTCAGGAACGTGACAGCTTGGTCCTTTTTATGGTGGGTTATTCTGTCACGTTCGTCGTAAGGAGGAGACCAAGGCGCAGTGTGATGTGAATACATTCTTCTTTAATTCACGAAGAACACTAGACAAACTAACAAAATAACAAAACGAACGTGAAGCTAATCAAACGAGTGCTGACATGCAACTACACATAGACAATAACCCACAAAACCTAAATGGAAAATGGCAACCTAAATAGGATCCCCAATCAGAGAAAACGGTAAACAGCTAGATAACCTAGACTTACAAAAAACCCATAGATCTACAAAAAACCCTAGACAACACAAAACACGCATACCCACCCACATCACACCCTGACCTGACCAAAATAATACAGAAAACATATATATAACTAAGGTCAGGGTGTGACAGTCATTTAAATCTTTCCGAGAGTAAAACAGTGGTATCATCAGCAAATAATATCTGGGAGAGCACTTTGGATGCATTGCCCAAATCATTTAAATAAATCATAAATAATAGTGGTCCAAGAATTGATCCCTGCGGCACACCACACTTAATCTCTCTGTTATTTGTAAAGTTTGCTGGATCAACAGCTTTCTGAATTGAAACAATTTTGGCCATTTTCAGTACATAGGGCATAATGCCCTTAGCAAATTATAGATTGAAAGTAAGGACAAGTGGTGTGATAATGAAATCAACCATTTCATTAGCCGGCTTAGTATCCAATCTGTCGTGATCAGAGGAAGTCTTTTTCCAGAGATAATAAGATGTCACGCACCTCATTACAGGACACAGGGGTAAATTGAAACTTGCTAGATTGGGACAGATTCATACATTTTGTCTTCTAAAGCGGGCCAAATTTCTTTGAAAAATAGATTACATTTATGCATCAGAAGTAAGTGATCCGTGGACTAGGAATTCATTGGGGAAGGATTTGGGTTTTATCTTTGTATTGAGGAAGTCATTGATAGGTCTCTCATATTGTTCTAATGCGGTGACAGTTCACTGTCATAGTATACATGTTTGGCTTGTTTTAGTAATTTGATAGAATTTGTTTCTATATGTTTTGAATCTCACATGGTTGTGTGGAATAAGCTTTGACAGATAGCGGTTAGAGCGTTGGGCCAGTAATCAAAAAGGTTGCTGGTTCGGGGCCGACTAGGTGAAAAAATATGCCGATGTGCCCTTGAGCAAGGCACTTAGCCCTAATTGCTCCAATAAGTCGCTCTGGATAAGAGTGTCTGCTAAATGACGTAAATGTAAAAGAAAGGGATGTAATAATACCATTGGTCAGCCATGTTTGTCTTTATTTTACGCTGTACTTTAATAGTTGTTCTTCTTCCATGGAAAGCAAGATTGTAAGATCTGGATATGTCAATCAAAAAGGTGTGCTGAGGATCAAAAGCCTCTAAAGTCTCATTCCAATACACTTGCTGTATCAGATTCTTATATTAATTGACTGTATGCAGGTTGACTATCCTATAACTTTGTTGATTGATGACATGAACAAGTCATACAGTCTGAGGCAACATCCTAAATGGTACTGTATTCCCTTCATAACACTTTTGAGAGTTGTTTGGTGCAACCTTTGACTTGTGAGTTTGCTTCCACAATTCCTGCATTGGTCACATACCTTGCTGTCTATTGATTGTCTGTGATTCCGGTCCCCTTTATAACCACAGCAATTAGAATCGTCTTCTCATTTTGTGTTTGTTAGCCTGTTGATTGTTTCTGACACTTTTCTGTTTGTTCTCTCCTCTCCTGTCTGTTTCTCTGCTTATTTAGCTACTAATTTCTGCCATAATTACTGCACATGGCGAGGGTTTAATTTCATGAGTGTATTATACCTGGAACAGATTGGAGCTAATATTGCAGCTATCAGTAGAATCAGACTTCTTTGCACTCTGGGAGGGCGACACTGTGGAGTTGTCAACCGTGATGGAGAGGTCTTTGAGTGGGCAGGCCTTCGCCAGGAGTAAGGGTAGTTCCATCTTGTCGAGGTTGAGCTTGAGGTGGTGGGCCGACATCCAAGTTGAGATATCTGCCAGGCACGCGGAGATGCGTGTCGCCGTCTGGGTGTCAGAAGAGGGGAAAGAGAAAATTAGTTGAGTGTCATTCGCATAGCAATGATTGGAGAGACGGAGTCGACTGACTTGTGTATAAGTCTGTATAAAGAGGAGAGGGCCTAGAACCGAGCCCTGGGGGACACCAGGAGTGAGAGTAGGTGGTGCAGACACAGATCCTCTCCACATCACCTGGTAGGAGCAGCCTGCCATTTAGGATGCAAGTGTGCAGAGCCTGAGACACCCAGCCCTGAGAGTGTGGAGAGGAGGATCTGATGGTTCACAGTATCGGAGGCAGCAGATGGATCTAGGATGATGAGAACAGAGGAGAGAGAGTCAGCTTTGGGAGTGTGGAGAGCCTCCGTGACACAGAGAAGAGCAGTCTCGGTTGAGTGACCCGTCTTGAAGCCTGACTGGTTTGGGTCAATAAGATCGTTCTGAGAGAGATAACGAAAAAGTTGAACAGAGATAGAACGCTCAAGTGTTTAGGAAAGAAAAAAAAGAAGGAATACAGGTGTTTCGTTTTTGATGTCAGATGAGTCGAGTGTTGGTGTCTTGAGGAGGGGAGTGGAGTGTTGGTGTTTTGAGGAGGGGAGTCGAGTGTTGGTGTCTTGAGGAGGGGAGTCGAGTGTTGGTGTCTTGAGGAGGGGAGTCGAGTGTTGGTTTCTTGAGGAGGGGAGTCGAGTGTTGGTTTCTTGAGGAGGGGAGTCGAGTGTTGGTGTCTTGAGGAGGGGAGTCGAGTGTTGGTTTCTTGAGGAGGGGAGTCGAGTGTTGGTTTCTTGAGGAGGGGAGTCGAGTGTTGGTTTCTTGAGGAGGGGAGTCGAGTGTTGGTGTCTTGAGGAGGGGAGTCGAGTGTTGGTTTCTTGAGGAGGGGAGTCGAGTGTTGGTTTCTTGAGGAGGGGAGTCGAGTGTTGGTTTCTTGAGGAGGGGAGTCGAGTGTTGGTGTCTTGAGGAGGGGAGTCGAGTGTTGGTGTCTTGAGGAGGGGAGTCGAGTGTTGGTTTCTTGAGGAGGGGAGTCGAGTGTTGGTTTCTTGAGGAGGGGAGTCGAGTGTTGGTGTCTTGAGGAGGGGAGTCGAGTGTTGGTTTCTTGAGGAGGGGAGTCGAGTGTTGGTTTCTTGAGGAGGGGAGTCGAGTGTTGGTTTCTTGAGGAGGGGAGTCGAGTGTTGGTTTCTTGAGGAGGGGAGTCGAGTGTTGGCTTCTTGAGGAGGGGAGTCGAGTGTTGGTTTCTTGAGGAGGGGAGTCGAGTGTTGGCGTCTTGAGGAGGGGAGTCGAGTGTTGGTTTCTTGAGGAGGGGAGTCGAGTGTTGGTTTCTTGAGGAGGGGAGTCGAGTGTTGGTTTCTTGAGGAGGGGAGTCGAGTGTTGGTGTCTTGAGGAGGGGAGTCGAGTGTTGGTTTCTTGAGGAGGGGAGTCGAGTGTTGGTTTCTTGAGGAGGGGAATCGAGTGTTGGTTTCTTGAGGAGGGGAGTCGAGTGTTGGTTTCTTGAGGAGGGGAGTCGAGTGTTGGTGTCTTGAGGAGGGGAGTCGAGTGTTGGTTTCTTGAGGAGGGGAGTCGAGTGTTGGTTTCTTGAGGAGGGGAGTCGAGTGTTGGTTTCTTGAGGAGGGGAGTCGAGTGTTGGTTTCTTGAGGAGGGGAGTCGAGTGTTGGTTTCTTGAGGAGGGGAGTCGAGTGTTGGTGTCTTGAGGAGGGGAATCGAGTGTTGGTGTCTTGAGGAGGGGAGTCGAGTGTTGGTTTCTTGAGGAGGGGAGTCGAGTGTTGGTTTCTTGAGGAGGGGAGTCGAGTGTTGGTTTCTTGAGGAGGGGAGTCGAGTGTTGGTGTCTTGAGGAGGGGAGTCGAGTGTTGGTGTCTTGAGGAGGGGAGTCGAGTGTTGGTTTCTTGAGGAGGGGAGTCGAGTGTTGGTGTCTTGAGGAGGGGAGTCGAGTGTTGGTGTCTTGAGGAGGGGAGTCGAGTGTTGGTTTCTTGAGGATGGGAGTCGAGTGTTGGTGTCTTGAGGAGGGGAGTCGAGTGTTGGTGTCTTGAGGAGGGGAGTCGAGTGTTGGTGTCTTGAGGAGGGGAGTCGAGTGTTGGTTTCTTGAGGAGGGGAGTCGAGTGTTGGTTTCTTGAGGAGGGGAGTCGAGTGTTGGTGTCTTGAGGAGGGGAGTCGAGTGTTGGTTTCTTGAGGAGGGGAGTCGAGTGTTGGTTTCTTGAGGAGGGGAGTCGAGTGTTGGTTTCTTGAGGAGGGGAGTCGAGTGTTGGTTTCTTGAGGAGGGGAGTCGAGTGTTGGTGTCTTGAGGAGGGGAGTCGAGTGTTGGTTTCTTGAGGAGGGGAGTCGAGTGTTGGTTTCTTGAGGAGGGGAGTCGAGTGTTGGTTTCTTGAGGAGGGGAGTCGAGTGTTGGTGTCTTGAGGAGGGGAGTCGAGTGTTGGTGTCTTGAGGAGGGGAGTCGAGTGTTGGTTTCTTGAGGAGGGGAGTCGAGTGTTGGTTTTTTGAGGAGGGGAGTCGAGTGTTGGTGTCTTGAGGAGGGGAGTCGAGTGTTGGTTTCTTGAGGAGGGGAGTCGAGTGTTGGTTTCTTGAGGAGGGGAGTCGAGTGTTGGTTTCTTGAGGAGGGGAGTCGAGTGTTGGTTTCTTGAGGAGGGGAGTCGAGTGTTGGCTTCTTGAGGAGGGGAGTCGAGTGTTGGTTTCTTGAGGAGGGGAGTCGAGTGTTGGCGTCTTGAGGAGGGGAGTCGAGTGTTGGTTTCTTGAGGAGGGGAGTCGAGTGTTGGCGTCTTGAGGAGGGGAGTCGAGTGTTGGTTTCTTGAGGAGGGGAGTCGAGTGTTGGTTTCTTGAGGAGGGGAGTCGAGTGTTGGTTTCTTGAGGAGGGGAGTCGAGTGTTGGTTTCTTGAGGAGGGGAATCGAGTGTTGGTTTCTTGAGGAGGGGAGTCGAGTGTTGGTTTCTTGAGGAGGGGAGTCGAGTGTTGGTGTCTTGAGGAGGGGAGTCGAGTGTTGGTTTCTTGAGGAGGGGAGTCGAGTGTTGGTTTCTTGAGGAGGGGAGTCGAGTGTTGGTTTCTTGAGGAGGGGAGTCGAGTGTTGGTTTCTTGAGGAGGGGAGTCGAGTGTTGGTTTCTTGAGGAGGGGAGTCGAGTGTTGGTGTCTTGAGGAGGGGAGTCGAGTGTTGGTTTCTTGAGGAGGGGAGTCGAGTGTTGGTGTCTTGAGGAGGGGAGTCGAGTGTTGGTGTCTTGAGGAGGGGAGTCGAGTGTTGGTTTCTTGAGGATGGGAGTCGAGTGTTGGTGTCTTGAGGAGGGGAGTCGAGTGTTGGTGTCTTGAGGAGGGGAGTCGAGTGTTGGTGTCTTGAGGAGGGGAGTCGAGTGTTGGTTTCTTGAGGAGGGGAGTCGAGTGTTGGTTTCTTGAGGAGGGGAGTCGAGTGTTGGTTTCTTGAGGAGGGGAGTCGAGTGTTGGTTTCTTGAGGAGGGGAGTCGAGTGTTGGTGTCTTGAGGAGGGGAGTCGAGTGTTGGTGTCTTGAGGAGGGGAGTCGAGTGTTGGTTTCTTGAGGAGGGGAGTCGAGTGTTGGTTTCTTGAGGAGGGGAGTCGAGTGTTGGTTTCTTGAGGAGGGGAGTCGAGTGTTGGTGTCTTGAGGAGGGGAGTCGAGTGTTGGTTTCTTGAGGAGGGGAGTCGAGTGTTGGTTTCTTGAGGAGGGGAGTCGAGTGTTGGTTTCTTGAGGAGGGGAGTCGAGTGTTGGTTTCTTGAGGAGGGGAGTCGAGTGTTGGTGTCTTGAGGAGGGGAGTCGAGTGTTGGTTTCTTGAGGAGGGGAGTCGAGTGTTGGTTTCTTGAGGAGGGGAGTCGAGTGTTGGTTTCTTGAGGAGGGGAGTCGAGTGTTGGTGTCTTGAGGAGGGGAGTCGAGTGTTGGTGTCTTGAGGAGGGGAGTCGAGTGTTGGTTTCTTGAGGAGGGGAGTCGAGTGTTGGTTTTTTGAGGAGGGGAGTCGAGTGTTGGTGTCTTGAGGAGGGGAGTCGAGTGTTGGTTTCTTGAGGAGGGGAGTCGAGTGTTGGTTTCTTGAGGAGGGGAGTCGAGTGTTGGTTTCTTGAGGAGGGGAGTCGAGTGTTGGTTTCTTGAGGAGGGGAGTCGAGTGTTGGCTTCTTGAGGAGGGGAGTCGAGTGTTGGTTTCTTGAGGAGGGGAGTCGAGTGTTGGCGTCTTGAGGAGGGGAGTCGAGTGTTGGTTTCTTGAGGAGGGGAGTCGAGTGTTGGCGTCTTGAGGAGGGGAGTCGAGTGTTGGTTTCTTGAGGAGGGGAGTCGAGTGTTGGTTTCTTGAGGAGGGGAGTCGAGTGTTGGTTTCTTGAGGAGGGGAGTCGAGTGTTGGTTTCTTGAGGAGGGGAATCGAGTGTTGGTTTCTTGAGGAGGGGAGTCGAGTGTTGGTTTCTTGAGGAGGGGAGTCGAGTGTTGGTGTCTTGAGGAGGGGAGTCGAGTGTTGGTTTCTTGAGGAGGGGAGTCGAGTGTTGGTTTCTTGAGGAGGGGAGTCGAGTGTTGGTTTCTTGAGGAGGGGAGTCGAGTGTTGGTTTCTTGAGGAGGGGAGTCGAGTGTTGGTTTCTTGAGGAGGGGAGTCGAGTGTTGGTGTCTTGAGGAGGGGAGTCGAGTGTTGGTGTCTTGAGGAGGGGAGTCGAGTGTTGGTTTCTTGAGGAGGGGAGTCGAGTGTTGGTTTCTTGAGGAGGGGAGTCGAGTGTTGGTTTCTTGAGGAGGGGAGTCGAGTGTTGGTGTCTTGAGGAGGGGAGTCGAGTGTTGGTTTCTTGAGGAGGGGAGTCGAGTGTTGGTGTCTTGAGGAGGGGAGTCGAGTGTTGGTTTCTTGAGGAGGGGAGTCGAGTGTTGGTGTCTTGAGGAGGGGAGTCGAGTGTTGGTGTCTTGAGGAGGGGAGTCGAGTGTTGGTTTCTTGAGGATGGGAGTCGAGTGTTGGTTTCTTGAGGAGGGGAGTCGAGTGTTGTTGTCTTGAGGAGGGGAGTCGAGTGTTGGTTTCTTGAGGAGGGGAGTCGAGTGTTGGTTTCTTGAGGAGGGGAGTCGAGTGTTGGTTTCTTGAGGAGGGGAGTCGAGTGTTGGTTTCTTGAGGAGGGGAGTCGAGTGTTGGTTTCTTGAGGAGGGGAGTCGAGTGTTGGTGTCTTGAGGAGGGGAGTCGAGTGTTGGTGTCTTGAGGAGGGGAGTCGAGTGTTAGTGACTTGAGGAGGGGAGTCGAGTGTTGGTTTCTTGAGGAGGGGAGTCGAGTGTTGGTTTCTTGAGGAGGGGAGTCGAGTGTTGTTTTCTTGAGGAGGGGAGTCGAGTGTTGGTTTCTTGAGGAGGGGAGTCGAGTGTTGGTGTCTTGAGGAGGGGAGTCGAGTGTTGGTTTCTTGAGGAGGGGAGTCGAGTGTTGGTTTCTTGAGGAGGGGAGTCGAGTGTTGGTGTCTTGAGGAGGGGAGTCGAGTGTTGGTTTCTTGAGGAGGGGAGTCGAGTGTTGGTGTCTTGAGGAGGGGAGTCGAGTGTTGGTTTCTTGAGGAGGGGAGTCGAGTGTTGGTGTCTTGAGGAGGGGAGTCGAGTGTTGGTTTCTTGAGGAGGGGAGTCGAGTGTTGGTTTCTTGAGGAGGGGAGTCGAGTGTTGGTTTCTTGAGGAGGGGAGTCGAGTGTTGGTTTCTTGAGGAGGGGAGTCGAGTGTTGGTTTCTTGAGGAGGGGAGTCGAGTGTTGGTTTCTTGAGGAGGGGAGTCGAGTGTTGGTTTCTTGAGGAGGGGAGTCGAGTGTTGGTTTCTTGAGGAGGGGAGTCGAGTGTTGGTGTCTTGAGGAGGGGAGTCAAGTGTTGGTTTCTTGAGGAGGGGAGTCGAGTGTTGGTGTCTTGAGGAGGGGAGTCGAGTGTTGGTTTCTTGTGGAGGGGAGTCGAGTGTTGGTTTCTTGAGGAGGGGAGTCGAGTGTTGTTGTCTTGAGGAGGGGAGTCGAGTGTTGGTTTCTTGAGGAGGGGAGTCGAGTGTTGGTTTCTTGAGGAGGGGAGTCGAGTGTTGGTTTCTTGAGGAGGGGAGTCGAGTGTTGGTTTCTTGAGGAGGGGAGTCGAGTGTTGGTGTCTTGAGGAGGGGAGTCGAGTGTTGGTGTCTTGAGGAGGGGATTCGAGTGTTAGTGACTTGAGGAGGGGAGTCGAGTGTTGGTGTCTTGAGGAGGGGAGTCGAGTGTTAGTGACTTGAGGAGGGGAGTCGAGTGTTAGTGACTTGAGGAGGGGAGTCGAGTGTTGGTGTCTTGAGGAGGGGAGTCGAGTGTTGGTGTCTTGAGGAGGGGAGTCGAGTGTTGGTTTCTTGAGGAGGGGAGTCGAGTGTTGGTGTCTTGAGGAGGGGAGTCGAGTGTTGGTGTCTTGAGGAGGGGAGTCGAGTGTTGGTGTCTTGAGGAGGGGAGTCGAGTGTTGGTGTCTTGAGGAGGGGAGTCGAGTGTTGGTTTCTTGAGGAGGGGAGTCGAGTGTTGGTTTCTTGAGGAGGGGAGTCGAGTGTTGGTGTCTTGAGGAGGGGAGTCGAGTAATGGTTTCTTGAGGAGGGGAGTCGAGTGTTGGTTTCTTGAGGAGGGGAGTCGAGTGTTGGTTTCTTGAGGAGGGGAGTCGAGTGTTGGTTTCTTGAGGAGGGGAGTCGAGTGTTGGTTTCTTGAGGAGGGGAGTCGAGTGTTGGTGTCTTGAGGAGGGGAGTCGAGTGTTGGTGTCTTGAGGAGGGGAGTCGAGTGTTAGTGACTTGAGGAGGGGAGTCGAGTGTTGGTGTCTTGAGGAGGGGAGTCGAGTGTTAGTGACTTGAGGAGGGGAGTCGAGTGTTAGTGACTTGAGGAGGGGAGTCGAGTGTTGGTGTCTTGAGGAGGGGAGTCGAGTGTTGGTGTCTTGAGGAGGGGAGTCGAGTGTTGGTTTCTTGAGGAGGGGAGTCGAGTGTTGGTGTCTTGAGGAGGGGAGTCGAGTGTTGGTGTCTTGAGGAGGGGAGTCGAGTGTTGGTGTCTTGAGGAGGGGAGTCGAGTGTTGGTTTCTTGAGGAGGGGAGTCGAGTGTTGGTTTCTTGAGGAGGGGAGTCGAGTGTTGGTGTCTTGAGGAGGGGAGTCGAGTAATGGTTTCTTGAGGAGGGGAGTCGAGTGTTGGTTTCTTGAGGAGGGGAGTCGAGTGTTGGTTTCTTGAGGAGGGGAGTCGAGTGTTGGTTTCTTGAGGAGGGGAGTCGAGTGTTGGTTTCTTGAGGAGGGGAGTCGAGTGTTGGTGTCTTGAGGAGGGGAGTCGAGTGTTGGTGTCTTGAGGAGGGGAGTCGAGTGTTAGTGACTTGAGGAGGGGAGTCGAGTGTTGGTGTCTTGAGGAGGGGAGTCGAGTGTTAGTGACTTGAGGAGGGGAGTCGCGTGTTAGTGACTTGAGGAGGGGAGTCGAGTGTTGGTGTCTTGAGGAGGGGAGTCGAGTGTTGGTGTCTTGAGGAGGGGAGTCGAGTGTTGGTTTCTTGAGGAGGGGAGTCGAGTGTTGGTGTCTTGAGGAGGGGAGTCGAGTGTTGGTGTCTTGAGGAGGGGAGTCGAGTGTTGGTGTCTTGAGGAGGGGAGTCGAGTGTTGGTGTCTTGAGGAGGGGAGTCGAGTGTTGGTTTCTTGAGGAGGGGAGTCGAGTGTTGGTTTCTTGAGGAGGGGAGTCGAGTGTTGGTGTCTTGAGGAGGGGAGTCGAGTGTTGGTTTCTTGAGGAGGGGAGTCGAGTGTTGGTTTCTTGAGGAGGGGAGTCGAGTGTTGGTTTCTTGAGGAGGGGAGTCGAGTGTTGGTTTCTTGAGGAGGGGAGTCGAGTGTTGGTTTCTTGAGGAGGGGAGTCGAGTGTTGGCTTCTTGAGGAGGGGAGTCGAGTGTTGGTTTCTTGAGGAGGGGAGTCGAGTGTTGGCGTCTTGAGGAGGGGAGTCGAGTGTTGGTTTCTTGAGGAGGGGAGTCGAGTGTTGGCGTCTTGAGGAGGGGAGTCGAGTGTTGGTTTCTTGAGGAGGGGAGTCGAGTGTTGGTTTCTTGAGGAGGGGAGTCGAGTGTTGGTGTCTTGAGGAGGGGAGTCGAGTGTTGGTTTCTTGAGGAGGGGAGTCGAGTGTTGGCGTCTTGAGGAGGGGAGTCGAGTGTTGGTTTCTTGAGGAGGGGAGTCGAGTGTTGGTTTCTTGAGGAGGGGAGTCGAGTGTTGGTGTCTTGAGGAGGGGAGTCGAGTGTTGGTTTCTTGAGGAGGGGAGTCGAGTGTTGGTTTCTTGAGGAGGGGAGTCGAGTGTTGGTTTCTTGAGGAGGGGAGTCGAGTGTTGGTTTCTTGAGGAGGGGAGTCGAGTGTTGGTGTCTTGAGGAGGGGAGTCGAGTGTTGGTGTCTTGAGGAGGGGAGTCGAGTGTTGGTTTCTTGAGGAGGGGAGTCGAGTGTTGGTTTCTTGAGGAGGGGAGTCGAGTGTTGGTTTCTTGAGGAGGGGAATCGAGTGTTGGTTTCTTGAGGAGGGGAGTCGAGTGTTGGTTTCTTGAGGAGGGGAGTCGAGTGTTGGTGTCTTGAGGAGGGGAGTCGAGTGTTGGTTTCTTGAGGAGGGGAGTCGAGTGTTGGTGTCTTGAGGAGGGGAGTCGAGTGTTAGTGACTTGAGGAGGGGAGTCGAGTGTTGGTTTCTTGAGGAGGGGAGTCGAGTGTTGGTTTCTTGAGGAGGGGAGTCGAGTGTTGGTTTCTTGAGGAGGGGAGTCGAGTGTTGGTGTCTTGAGGAGGGGAGTCGAGTGTTGGTGTCTTGAGGAGGGGAGTCGAGTGTTGGTTTCTTGAGGAGGGGAGTCGAGTGTTGGTGTCTTGAGGAGGGGAGTCGAGTGTTGGTTTCTTGAGGAGGGGAGTCGAGTGTTGGTTTCTTGAGGAGGGGAGTCGAGTGTTGGTTTCTTGAGGAGGGGAGTCGAGTGTTGGTGTCTTGAGGAGGGGAGTCGAGTGTTGGTGTCTTGAGGAGGGGAGTCGAGTGTTGGTTTCTTGAGGAGGGGAGTCGAGTGTTGGTGTCTTGAGGAGGGGAGTCGAGTGTTGGTTTCTTGAGGAAGGGAGTCGAGTGTTGGTTTCTTGAGGAGGGGAGTCGAGTGTTGGTTTCTTGAGGAGGGGAGTCGAGTGTTGGTGTCTTGAGGAGGGGAGTCGAGTGTTGGTTTCTTGAGGAGGGGAGTCGAGTGTTGGTTTCTTGAGGAGGGGAGTCGAGTGTTGGTGTCTTGAGGAGGGGAGTCGAGTGTTGGTTTCTTGAGGAGGGGAGTCGAGTGTTGGTTTCTTGAGGAGGGGAGTCGAGTGTTGGTTTCTTGAGGAGGGGAGTCGAGTGTTGGTGTCTTGAGGAGGGGAGTCGAGTGTTGGTTTCTTGAGGAGGGGAGTCGAGTGTTGGTGTCTTGAGGAGGGGAGTCGAGTGTTGGTGTCTTGAGGAGGGGAGTCGAGTGTTGGTGTCTTGAGGAGGGGAGTCGAGTGTTGGTTTCTTGAGGAGGGGAGTCGAGTGTTGGTTTCTTGAGGAGGGGAGTCGAGTGTTGGTTTCTTGAGGAGGGGAGTCGAGTGTTGGTTTCTTGAGGAGGGGAGTCGAGTGTTGGTGTCTTGAGGAGGGGAGTCGAGTGTTGGTTTCTTGAGGAGGGGAGTCGAGTGTTGGTTTCTTGAGGAGGGGAGTCGAGTGTTGGTTTCTTTAGGAGGGGAGTCGAGTGTTGGTGTCTTGAGGAGGGGAGTCGAGTGTTGGTTTCTTGAGGAGGGGAGTCGAGTGTTGGTGTCTTGAGGAGGGGAGTCGAGTTTTGGTTTCTTGAGGAGGGGAGTCGAGTGTTGGTTTCTTGAGGAGGGGAGTCGAGTGTTGGTTTCTTGAGGAGGGGAGTCGAGTGTTGGTTTCTTGAGGAGGGGAGTCGAGTGTTGGTGTCTTGAGGAGGGGAGTCGAGTGTTGGTTTCTTGAGGAGGGGAGTCGAGTGTTGGTGTCTTGAGGAGGGGAGTCGAGTGTTAGTGACTTGAGGAGGGGAGTCGAGTGTTGGTTTCTTGAGGAGGGGAGTCGAGTGTTGGTTTCTTGAGGAGGGGAGTCGAGTGTTGGTTTCTTGAGGAGGGAAGTCGAGTGTTGGTTTCTTGAGGAGGGGAGTCGAGTGTTGGTGTCTTGAGGAGGGGAGTCGAGTGTTGGTTTCTTGAGGAGGGGAGTCGAGTGTTGGTTTCTTGAGGAGGGGAATCGAGTGTTGGTTTCTTGAGGAGGGGAGTCGAGTGTTGGTTTCTTGAGGAGGGGAGTCGAGTGTTGGTGTCTTGAGGAGGGGAGTCGAGTGTTGGTTTCTTGAGGAGGGGAGTCGAGTGTTGGTGTCTTGAGGAGGGGAGTCGAGTGTTAGTGACTTGAGGAGGGGAGTCGAGTGTTGGTTTCTTGAGGAGGGGAGTCGAGTGTTGGTTTCTTGAGGAGGGGAGTCGAGTGTTGGTTTCTTGAGGAGGGGAGTCGAGTGTTGGTGTCTTGAGGAGGGGAGTCGAGTGTTGGTGTCTTGAGGAGGGGAGTCGAGTGTTGGTTTCTTGAGGAGGGGAGTCGAGTGTTGGTGTCTTGAGGAGGGGAGTCGAGTGTTGGTTTCTTGAGGAGGGGAGTCGAGTGTTGGTTTCTTGAGGAGGGGAGTCGAGTGTTGGTGTCTTGAGGAGGGGAGTCGAGTGTTGGTGTCTTGAGGAGGGGAGTCGAGTGTTGGTTTCTTGAGGAGGGGAGTCGAGTGTTGGTGTCTTGAGGAGGGGAGTCGAGTGTTGGTTTCTTGAGGAAGGGAGTCGAGTGTTGGTTTCTTGAGGAGGGGAGTCGAGTGTTGGTTTCTTGAGGAGGGGAGTCGAGTGTTGGTGTCTTGAGGAGGGGAGTCGAGTGTTGGTTTCTTGAGGAGGGGAGTCGAGTGTTGGTTTCTTGAGGAGGGGAGTCGAGTGTTGGTGTCTTGAGGAGGGGAGTCGAGTGTTGGTTTCTTGAGGAGGGGAGTCGAGTGTTGGTTTCTTGAGGAGGGGAGTCGAGTGTTGGTTTCTTGAGGAGGGGAGTCGAGTGTTGGTGTCTTGAGGAGGGGAGTCGAGTGTTGGTTTCTTGAGGAGGGGAGTCGAGTGTTGGTGTCTTGAGGAGGGGAGTCGAGTGTTGGTGTCTTGAGGAGGGGAGTCGAGTGTTGGTGTCTTGAGGAGGGGAGTCGAGTGTTGGTTTCTTGAGGAGGGGAGTCGAGTGTTGGTTTCTTGAGGAGGGGAGTCGAGTGTTGGTTTCTTGAGGAGGGGAGTCGAGTGTTGGTTTCTTGAGGAGGGGAGTCGAGTGTTGGTGTCTTGAGGAGGGGAGTCGAGTGTTGGTTTCTTGAGGAGGGGAGTCGAGTGTTGGTTTCTTGAGGAGGGGAGTCGAGTGTTGGTTTCTTTAGGAGGGGAGTCGAGTGTTGGTGTCTTGAGGAGGGGAGTCGAGTGTTGGTTTCTTGAGGAGGGGAGTCGAGTGTTGGTGTCTTGAGGAGGGGAGTCGAGTTTTGGTTTCTTGAGGAGGGGAGTCGAGTGTTGGTTTCTTGAGGAGGGGAGTCGAGTGTTGGTTTCTTGAGGAGGGGAGTCGAGTGTTGGTTTCTTGAGGAGGGGAGTCGAGTGTTGGTGTCTTGAGGAGGGGAGTCGAGTGTTGGTTTCTTGAGGAGGGGAGTCGAGTGTTGGTGTCTTGAGGAGGGGAGTCGAGTGTTAGTGACTTGAGGAGGGGAGTCGAGTGTTGGTTTCTTGAGGAGGGGAGTCGAGTGTTGGTTTCTTGAGGAGGGGAGTCGAGTGTTGGTTTCTTGAGGAGGGGAGTCGAGTGTTGGTTTCTTGAGGAGGGGAGTCGAGTGTTGGTGTCTTGAGGAGGGGAGTCGAGTGTTGGTGTCTTGAGGAGGGGAGTCGAGTGTTGGTTTCTTGAGGAGGGGAGTCGAGTGTTGGTGTCTTGAGGAGGGGAGTCGAGTGTTGGTGTCTTGAGGAGGGGAGTCGAGTGTTAGTGACTTGAGGAGGGGAGTCGAGTGTTGGTTTCTTGAGGAGGGGAGTCGAGTGTTGGTTTCTTGAGGAGGGGAGTCGAGTGTTGGTTTCTTGAGGAGGGGAGTCGAGTGTTGGTTTCTTGAAGAGGGGAGTCGAGTGTTGGTTTCTTGAGGAGGGGAGTCGAGTGTTGGTTTCTTGAGGAGGGGAGTCGAGTGTTGGTTTCTTGAGGAGGGGAGTCGAGTGTTGGTTTCTTGAGGAGGGGAGTCGAGTGTTGGTTTCTTGAGGAGGGGAGTCGAGTGTTGGTTTCTTCAGGAGGGGAGTCGAGTGTTGGTTTCTTGAGGAGGGGAGTCGAGTGTTGGTGTCTTGAGGAGGGGAGTCGAGTGTTGGTTTCTTGAGGAGGGGAGTCGAGTGTTGTTGTCTTGAGGAGGGGAGTCGAGTGTTGGTTTCTTGAGGAGGGGAGTCGAGTGTTGGTTTCTTGAGGAGGGGAGTCGAGTGTTGGTTTCTTGAGGAGGGGAGTCGAGTGTTGGTTTCTTGAGGAGGGGAGTCGAGTGTTGGTGTCTTGAGGAGGGGAGTCGAGTGTTGGTTTCTTGAGGAGGGGAGTCGAGTGTTGGTTTCTTGAGGAGGGGAGTCGAGTGTTGGTTTCTTGAGGAGGGGAGTCGAGTGTTGGTTTCTTGAGGAGGGTAGTCGAGTGTTGGTTTCTTGAGGAGGGGAGTCGAGTGTTGGTTTCTTGAGGAGGGGAGTCGAGTGTTGGTGTCTTGAGGAGGGGAGTCGAGTGTTGGTTTCTTGAGGAGGGGAGTCGAGTGTTGGTGTCTTGAGGAGGGGAGTCGAGTGTTAGTGACTTGAGGAGGGGAGTCGAGTGTTAGTGACTTGAGGAGGGGAGTCGAGTGTTGGTTTCTTGAGGAGGGGAGTCGAGTGTTGGTGTCTTGAGGAGGGGAGTCGAGTGTTGGTGTCTTGAGGAGGGGAGTCGAGTGTTAGTGACTTGAGGAGGGGAGTCGAGTGTTGGTTTCTTGAGGAGGGGAGTCGAGTGTTGGTTTCTTGAGGAGGGGAGTCGAGTGTTGGTTTCTTGAGGAGGGGAGTCGAGTGTTGGTTTCTTGAGGAGGGGAGTCGAGTGTTGGTTTCTTGAGGAGGGGAGTCGAGTGTTGGTGTCTTGAGGAGGGGAGTCGAGTGTTAGTGACTTGAGGAGGGGAGTCGAGTGTTGGTTTCTTGAGGAGGGGAGTCGAGTGTTGGTTTCTTGAGGAGGGGAGTCGAGTGTTGGTTTCTTGAGGAGGGGAGTCGAGTGTTGGTTTCTTGAGGAGGGGAGTCGAGTGTTGGTTTCTTGAGGAGGGTAGTCGAGTGTTGGTTTCTTGAGGAGGGGAGTCGAGTGTTGGTTTCTTGAGGAGGGGAGTCGAGTGTTGGTTTCTTGAGGAGGGGAGCAACTCGGGCCATTTTGAAGTCAGAGGGGATGCAGCCAGTGGTCAGGGATGAGTTGATGAAGGAAGTGAGGAATGGGAGAAGGTCTCCAGAGATGGTCTGGATAAGGGAGGAGGGGATGGGGTCGAGCGGGCAGGTTGTTGGGCGGCCAGACCTCACTAGTCGCAGGATGTCACCTGGAGAGAAAGGGGAGAAAGAGGTCAAGGTTGTAGGGTAGTTCTGTGTGAGTGGGACCAGTGGACTCAATAAGCTGACTGATGGAGGAGGGGGGGAAGGGGTGAAGGAATAAGGAGGGAGGAGAAGGTGGAACATAGTTTCCTAGGGTTTTAGGCAGAAGCTTGACATTTAGCGTGGTAGAAAGTGGCTTTAGCAGCGAATACAGAGCAAGAAAAAAAGTTGAGAGGAGGAAGTGAAAGGATGATAGGTCCTCCGGAAGTTTAGCTCAGCTCCCTGCAGCCCTTTTCTGTAAGCTCGCAATGAGTCATTCAGCCACGGAGCAGGAGGGAAAGGCCAACTCGGCCAGGAGGAAAGGGGACAGAGCGATTCATAGGATGTGTAAAGGTAGGGGAGTGGGGTCGGATTCAGGAGAAGGGGGAGATTCTAGGATAGAAGAGGTTAGACTAGAGGGAGGGAGAGAGAGAGAGAAGATTGCGACGGCGCACGTCCATCTGGTTAGGGGCTGAGTGGTTAGGGTTGGAGGAAAGGAGACGGAAAAGGAAACAAAGCGGGGATCAGAGACCTGGAGGAGGGTGCAGTGAGATTAGTAGGAGAACATCCTTCAGTAATGATGAGGGTCAAGCATATTGCCTGCCTTTTGAGTTGTAGGAGACCGGGAAAGGGTGATGTCAAAAGGGGCAAGGTGAGGAAAGAGAGAGTTGGAAAGAAAGGCAGACTTCGGGCGGTTGAAGTCGCCAAGTATGAAGAGCGGTGAGCCATCGTCAGGAAATACACTTATCAATGTATCAAGCTCATTGAGGAATTCTCCAAGGGCACCTGGTGGGCGATAGATGACAATAATGTTAAGCTTGAGTGGACAAATGACAGTGACAGCATGGAATTCAAATAAGAAGAGTGAGAGATTAGATTTCCTTGGGGGCATGGAAATTGTAGGGTAAGAGTTAATAATTAGAACAACATTGTGTCTTGGCTTAGCCTGATAGATGATCAGTGTGTGTGTGTGTTTGTGTGTGTGTGCAATGTTGGCAGCCCTGCATTCAGGTGACTGGCCTGTAACTCCATTCTTCTGGCTGTCGTTGCCAGGCCAGGGCCAGATGTATGGTTGCCATGGTGGCGTCTGTTAGCGCGCTAGCCACAACAGGGAGCGTTGGGTTTGGTTGAGTTATCGATAGGACGGACCCGGGCTTGTGAAACAGGACAACCTAATGATGCCTGAATAAAATAATACGCAGCGTGACAGCACAGCAGACAGCCCTAATGAATAAACATTATTAAAAAGGGAAATCACATAGACTGAACAAATTAGACAGCCTGGAGTTATGGAGCTACTCAGGTAAAGGGAGGGAAGAATGTTAAAGAAAGGGAGTGAGGGATGGAGAGAGAGGGGAAGTAGATTAGAGAAAGACAGTGAGAAGGAGAGAGAGGAAGTACAATGTTAGAGAGTGAGAAGAGAGGGAGTGTGATGAAAACAGAGGATATAAATTAGAAAGGATAGTACCTTTCTGTCTGCCAGACTTAACCCGCTATGTTGTGCCATTCTACTTTTCTCTCTCTCTTTTGCTGTCTCTGTCTGCCAGACTTAACCCGCTATGTTGTGCCATTCTGCTTTTCTCTCTCTCTTTTGCTGTCTCTGTCTGCCAGACTTAACCCGCTATGTTGTGCCATTCTGCTTTTCTCTCTCTCTTTTGCTGTCTCTGTCTGCCAGACTTAACCCGCTATGTTGTGCCATTCTGCTTTTCTCTCTCTCTTTTGCTGTCTCTGTCTGCCAGACTTAACCCGCTATGTTGTGCCATTCTGCTTTTCTCTCTCTCTTTTGCTGTCTCTGTCTGCCAGACTTAACCCGCTATTTTGTGCCATTCTGCTTTTCTCTCTCTCTTTTGCTGTCTCTGTCTGTTAGTTGTCAATAATACGCTTCAAATGTTTTTCTAATTATTTGTCAGGATTGGGAGTTTTTGCAACTGTTGAAGCTGGGCTTAATAATGATTTGTTCCTCAAAGGTTTGTGAGGTGAAGGTAGAGGTGGAGGAACTGTGTTTTGGGGTTTTATTAGTGTATGCTGTGACTTTGCATGGTGTGGGTGTCTGTGTGGTGTTTGTGTGTGTATTCATTGTGGTTGAGCTCCATGGTGTATTGACCTCTGCGGTGCTATGAATCTGCTTCCCTACCTTCATTAGTTGTCTCTTTAAGAGTGGAACAAAGCAGTTGTGTTGATGTGAGGGGTCTGGGGCCTCTATCTCTGTGTGTGTGTGTTTATGTTTGTGTTTATTTGTGTGTGTGTGTGTGTGTGTGTGTGTGTGTGTGTGTGTGTGTGTGTGTGTGTGTGTGTGTGTGTGTGTGTGTGTGTGTGTGTGTGTGTGTGTGTGTGTGTGTGTTTGTGTGTGTGTGTGTGTGTGTGTGTGTGGAACATAGTCAAACGCACACTCGGGACAACGATGGCCCAACTGCAGAGTGTCAAGGTGTGATGTTGTCCAATGCTGCTTCTATCATCAGTTGTCTTTCAGAATACAATTATATCCCCAGTCTCTCTGTATCTGATATCACCCTGTAGCCAAACCCTGTCCCAGTCACTCCCTGATCATTAGTCTCTCTGTATCTGATATCACCCTGTAGCCAAGCCCTGTCCCAGTCACTCCCTGATCATTAGCCTCTCTGTATCTGATATCACCCTGTAGCTAAACCCTGTCCCAGTCACTCCCTGATCATTAGCCTCTCTGTATCTGATATCACTCTGTAGCCAAACCCTGTCCCAGTCACTCCCTGATCATTAGTCTCTCTGTATCTGATATCACCCTGTAGCCAAGCCCTGTCCCAGTCACTCCCTGATCATTAGTCTCTCTGTATCTGATATCACCCTGTAGCTAAACCCTGTCCCAGTCACTCCCTGATCATTAGCCTCTCTGTATCTGATATCACTCTGTAGCCAAACCCTGTCCCAGTCACTCCCTGATCATTAGTCTCTCTGTATCTGATATCACCCTGTAACCAAACCCTGTCCCAGTCACTCCCTGATCATTAGTCTCTCTGTATCTGATATCACCCTGTAGCTAAACCCTGTCCCAGTCACTCCCTGATCATTAGTCTCTCTGTATCTGATATCACTCTGTAGCCAAACCCTGTCCCAGTCACTCCCTGATCATTAGTCTCTCTGTATCTGATATCACCCTGTAACCAAACCCTGTCCCAGTCACTCCCTGATCATTAGTCTCTCTGTAAGTCGCTCTGGATAAGAGCGTCTGCTAAATGACTTAAATGTAAATGTAAATGTATCTGATATCACCCTGTACCAAACCCTGTCCCAGTCACTCCCTGATCATTAGTCTCTCTGTATCTGATATCACTATGTAGCCAAACCCTGTCCCAGTCACTCCCTGATCATTAGTCTCTCTGTATCTGATATCACCCTGTAGCCAAGCCCTGTCCCAGTCACTCCCTGATCATTAGTCTCTCTGTATCTGATATCACCCTGTAGCCAAGCCCTGTCCCAGTCACTCCCTGATCATTAGTCTCTCTGTATCTGATATCACCCTGTAGCCAAGCCCTGTCCCAATCACTCCCTGATCATTGGCTAGAATTACATTAAATACACTGTTCCACGGCCAACACACATGCCCGTGCGCACGCAAGTACACAGTCATACACACTGACTTCCAGGGGAGGAGGGAGCTCCCCCCCCACGCACACATACACACACACATACACACACACACCATGCCCTTGTTAAAAGCTCATTTAATAGAGCTGTTGATTTTGTCTGCCCCATAGGAGAGACAAATGTTATCCTCATATTAAACTGAGTCTGATACAGAGATTTACTGGTGGATCACAATCTGAGAGCCTGATGAATGGAAAGCGAGAGACAGTATTTTAATTAAAGGTATGGGGGGAGGACACCAAATTCACAATGAGCAACAATGTTATTGTCGGCGTAATTAAAAAGATGAGGAAAGAGGAGAGTGAGGAAGCTGTCGAGCACGCAGACGCAACTGAACACGACCTGCAGCTCATCAAACAACCCAAGGCTCTGGACACTGAAACACCTGAGGGTTTGGTGAACAGAGTGTGGTTTAATGTTCAAAGGGGAAGGAGGGAAAGCGTCTGCTAAATCCGGACTAAATAAAAATATATACAGATGAGAACGGCCTACGGTATGTGACTCTCTCGTTTAACGAACCCACAAAAAAGGACCCACAGGAGAAAAACAGGGAGAGCAGACTGAGATTCACGTTTGAACTGCCGGGGGATCCCCTCTGCCCGGTAGGACCCACAGGAGAAAAACAGGGAGAGCAGATAGGGATTCATGTTTGATCTGCCGGGGGATCCCCTCTGCCCGGTAGCTTCGCTTAAGGATTATCTGCTCCCCCGACGTCGCTATCTTGTACCTCCAACAGAAATGGAAAGCAGTGAATGAAGACATAAGGTATGTAACGGTCAGCTATCTATAAACTAATTTAGCCTGACAATACAACCGGTAGCTATGTAGGCCTGACATTATTTTGTCTTTGATCAAATCAAATAAATTTTTTAAGCCCTTCTTACATCAGCTGATATCTCAAAGTGCTGTACAGAAACCCAGCCTAAAACCCCAAACAGCAAGCAATGCAGGTGTAGAAGCACGGTGGCTAGGAAAAACTCTCTAGAAAGGCCAAAACCTAGGAAGAAACCTAGAGAGGAACCAGGCTATGAAGGGTGGCCAGTCCTCTTCTGGCTGTGCCGGGTGGAGATTATAACAGAACATGGCCAACATGGCTTTGATATGTTTCAGAGTTGATGGGAGTGAACACCTTCACAGCAATGTTGCCAAAGATCTGCTGGTATGACACAGATTTACACCTACCACTGCCTCCGAACCACCATGGTCCAGAAACTGTCGGATGCCGGACTAGAGGCAGGAGAAAGAATGTCTGTCAGAGGACACAGATCAGAAACCTCTACGAAGTTACTGGAGGACAAATCTGGAAGCCAGGAAGCGTCACAGCACTATTCTCTCTGACAACACAGCAGCAGCTCCCCCAGATAAAAGAATGGCATCCATTTCCAGCAGCGTGGAGCCAACAAATGACAACATGGGCATACAAACAACAAACAACAACATGGGCAGACAAACAACAAACAACAACATGGGCAGACAAACAACAAACAACAACATGGGCAGACAAACAACAAACAACAACATGGGCAGACAAACAACAAACAACAACATGGGCAGTCAAACAACAAATGACACCATGGGCAGACAAACAACAAACAACAACATGGGCAGACAAACAACAAACGATAACATGGGACAATTTTTTCAGTCGTGCACAATAAAAAGGACACATCCAGATCAACAGTAATAAATAATATATTAGCCACTCTAGGAGTGGTGCTGTTGCTCAGTTTTTTCATAGAGTTAACGTAAGCTAGCTAGCAAATATAGCAAAACCTGTGGTTATGTTGCATAGCAACCAGTCTAGCAACAAGACATTTTTCCGGATAACACATTACACACACAAAAGTGACATTTGAGACATTTCAAATTATATTCAAGTTATATTATTGGCTGTGTACAATGTTGTAAAAATGTGCAAATAGTTAAAGTACAAAAAATCTAATGAATAAACATAAAATGAACAATTACCATTGTTATGTTAGGAGGAAAAAGTGGGAGGCTTGCAAGCTGAAGAACACCATCCCAACCGTGAAGCACGGGGGTGGCAGCATCATGTTGTGGGGGTGCTTTGCTGCAGGAGGGACTAGTGCACTTCCCAAAATAGATGGCATCATGAGCAAGGAAAATTATGTGGATATATTGAAGCAACATTTAAAGACATCAGTCAGGAAGTTAAAGCTTGGTCACAAATGGGTCTTCCAAATGGACAATGACTACAAGCATACTTCCAAAGTTGTGGAAAAATGGCTTATGGACAATAAAGTTAAGGTATTGGAGTGGCCATCACAAAGTGCTTACCTCAATCCTATAGAAAATTTGTGGGCAGAACTTAAAAAGTGTGTTTGAGCAAGGAGGCCTACAAACCTGACTCAGTTACACCAGCTCTGTCAGGAGGAATGGGCAAAAATTCACCCAACTTATTGTGGGAAGCTTGTGGAAGGTTTCCCAAAACGTTTAACCCAAGTTAAATAATTTAAAGGCAATGCTACCAAATACTAATTGAGTGTATGCAAACTTCTGACCCACTGGGAATGTGATGAAATAAATAAAGCTGAAATAAATCATTCTCTCTACTATTATTCTGACATTTCACATTCTTAAACTAAAGTGGTGATCCTAACTGACCTAAAACAGGGAATTTTTACTGGGATTAAATGTCAGGAATTGTGAAAAACTGAGTTTAAATGTATTTGGCTAAGGTGTATGTAAACTTCTGACCTTATCCTGTTAGGCTGGCTGGCCCGACACCGGTACACTTATGACAACATCCAGCTCAAGTGCAGGGCGCGAAATTCAGAAGATATTTTTTTAAAATATTTAACTTTCACACATTAACAAGTCCAATACAGCATATGAAAGGTACACATCTTGTGAATCAAGCCAACATGTCCGATTTTTAAAATGTTTTACAGGGAAGACAAAATATGTAAATCTATTAGCTAACCACGTTAGCAAAAGACACCACTTTTCTAACTCCATCAGTTTCTTACTCCATCAGGTGCTATCACAAATTCGACCAAATAAAGATATAAATAGCCACTAACCAAGAAACAAATTCATCAGATGACAGTCTGATAACATATTTATTGTATAGCATATGTTTTGTTCGAAAAATTTGCATATTTCAGGTATAAACCATAGTTTACATTTCAGCTACAATCAGAAATTGCACCGAAAGCAGCCATAATATTTACAGACACCAACGTCAAATAGCTAATTACTCATCATAAAACATTTCTGAAAAATACATAGTGTGCAGCAATTGAAAGACAGGCATCTTGTGATTCCAAACAATATTTCCGATTTATTAAATGTTTTACAGCGAAAACAAAATGTATCGCTATATTAGCGTAGCCACAATAGCCAGAAACACTTGGGCGCCCACGACCAGTTGACATGCACGACAGATATATGAAATAACATCATAAATTGGGTCTTACTTTTGCTGATCTTTCATCAGAATGTTGAACAAGGTGTCCTCTGTCCAGATGAGTCGTTGTTTGGATTCAGAATGGCAAATTTCCCTCTTCAATTAGCATTGGCACTAGCCGAGTGGCACAAATCTCTCCAACGAAAACACAGTCAGAGGACGGAACACGGCAAAACTCCCGAAAAAATTTCAATAATCTGATTAAACTATATTGAAAAAACATACATTACGATGATATGGTCACATGTATCAAAAAAAATCCGAGCCGGGGATAGTTGTCGTCTATTACGGCAGCAAAACAGAAGGCAATGCCACTTCCTTGTCGCGCGTTTCAGAGTACCGGAAGTGGACGGTCACGTCAAAGAAATAGCTTTTATTCCACCTCAGACCAAGATGAACCCAAAATGTCTTCTCTCACATTCTCTTGACACCAAGAGGAAGGCGTATGGAGTGTAAGTAGACTCCTAAGTGTCATGACCATGTATAGGCATCAAGTTGAACAGAGCATATATTTCTGACATTTCACTTCCTGGTCAGGGAAAGTGCTGCCAAATGAATTCTGTTTCACTCAGAGAAATAATTCCAACGGTTTTAGAAACTAGAGAGTGTTTTCTATCCAATATTAATAATAATATCCATATTGTACGAGCAAGAATTGAGTACGAGGCCGTTTGAAATGGGCACGATTTCACTGGCTACTCAACACTTTCCCTTGCAGCCACCAATACAATATGGGTTGTATTTACAATGTTGTTTGTTCTTCACTGGTTGGCCTTTTCTTGTGGCAACAGGTCACACATCTTGCTGCTGTGATGGCACACTGTGGTATTTCACCCAGTAGATATGGGAGTTAATCAAAATTGGGTTTGTTTTCAAATTCTTTGTGGATCTGTGTAATCAGAGGGAAATGTGTGTCTCTAATATGGTCATACATTGGGCAGGAGGTTAGGAAGTGCAGCTCAGTTTCCACCTCATTTTGTGGGCAGTGTGCACATAGCCTGTCTTCTCTCGAGGGACAGGTCTCTGCAACGGCAGCTTAGCGTGTAGGTGTCTCTCTTCTGCGCTTTCTCTACTTTCTCCCTCTCTCCTCTTTCTCTCTCGCCTCTTTCTCCCTCTCTCCTCTTTCTCTCTCTCTCCTCTTTCTCTCTCCTCCTCTTTCTCCCTCTCTCCTCTTTCTCTCTCCTCCTCTTTCTCGCTCCTTCTCTCCTCCTCTTTCTCTAAACATTGTATTCTTATTTCTCCACCTCTATTCTATTTCCCCTATTCCTCTCTTGCTTCTGTCCTTTTCACCCTTTATTCTTCTTCTCTTTTCCTTTCTCTTTCCAGGAGAGGCAGATTTTGAATTGCCGTTAGCTACTGCAACTGTAGCTTAATGTGTGTGTGTGTGTGTGTGTGTGTGTGTGCGTGCGTGCGTGCGTGCGTGCGTGCGTGCGTGCGTGCGTGCGTGCGTGCGTGCGTGCGTGCGTGCGTGCGTGTGTGTGTGTGTGTGTGTGTGCGTGCGTGCGTGCATGCGTGACAGTGGTAGCGCAGGTTCCAGTAAGATATATTACACATCACTCTCTTCATTTAGGTTTATGAAAAATAAAACTTGAGGTGACCCATTTCTCACTGGGGCTCTCACATACAGAGCTGAGTGACATTTCTTAACTCAATGTTCTGTGCTGAATGTTCTCATGAGCTCCACAAACAGAGAACACAGGTATAAATACACTGGGGATAATGGGGAAGATGGGCGACACCTGTAGGGGGGTGGAGACAAGTACAAAGACAAGTGAAACAGATCAGGGTGTGAGGAAGTATAGAAAACCACAATAGCTTTATGATGATCACAGAAACCTTCTGAAAAGATGCCTGATTTTTTTCCCCAGACTTTTTGACACTTTTAGAACATTTAGAACATTTAGAACATTTAGAACTTTTACAACATTTAGAACTTTTACAACATAAAGACCATTTAGAACATTGAGAAGTTTTAGAACTTTTAGAACTTTTAGAACATTTAGAACATTTAGAACATTTAGAACGTTTAGAACATTTAGAACTTTAGAACATTTAGAGTATTTAGAACTTTTAGAACTTTTAGAACATTTAGAACTTTTAGAACACTTAGAACGTTTAGAACATTTAGAACTTTTAGAACATTTAGAACTTTTACAACATAAAGACCATTTAGAACATTGAGAAGTTTTAGAAGTTTTAGAACTTTTAGAACTTGTAGAACATTTAGAACGTTTAGAACATTTAGAACTTTAGAACATTTAGAGTATTTAGAACTTTTAGAACATTTAGAACATTTAGAACTTTTAGAACTTTTAGAACATTTAGAACTTTTAGAACTTTTAGAACATTTAGAACTTTTAGAACACTTAGAACTTTTAGAACATTTAGACATTTTAGAACATTTAGAACTTTTAGAACTTTTAGAACATTTAGAACTTTTAGAACTTTTAGAACATTTAGAACTTTTAGAACACTTAGAACTTTTAGAACATTTAGACATTTTAGAACATTTAGGACTTTTAGAACTTTTAGAACATTTAGAAAATTTAGAACTTTTAGAACATTTAGAACTTTTCGAACATTTAGAACTTTTCGAACATTTAGAACATTTAGAACATTTGGGACTTAGAACATTTAGAACTTTTAGAACATTTAGAACATTTCGAACACTTAGAACTTTTAGAACTTTTAGAACTTTTAGAAAATTTAGAACATTTGGGACTTAGAACTTTTAGAACTTTTAGAACTTTTAGAACATTTAGAACATTTCGAACACTTAGAACTTTTAGAACTTTTAGAACTTTTAGAACATTTAGAACATTTAGACATTTTAGAACTTTTAGAACATTTAGAAAATGTAGAACTTTTAGAACTTTTAGAACTTTTAGAACATTTAGAACTTTTCGAACATTTAGAACATTTAGAACATTTGGGACTTAGAACATTTAGAACTTTTAGAACATTTAGAACTTTTAGAACATTTAGAACATTTCGAACACTTAGAACTTTTAGAACTTTTAGAACTTTTAGAACTTTTAGAACGTTTAGAACTTTTAGAACTTTTAGAACATTTAGAACTTTTAGAACTTTTAGAACATTTAGAACTTTAGAACATTTAGAGTATTTAGAACTTTTAGAACATTTAGAACTTTTAGAACATTTAGAACGTTTAGAACATTTAGAACTTTTAGAACTTTTAGAACTTTTAGAACATTTAGAACTTTTAGAACATTTAGAACGTTTAGAACTTTTAGAACTTTTAGAACTTTTAGTACATTTAGAACATTTAGAACTTTTAGAACTTTTAGAACATTTAGACATTTTAGAACAATTAGGACTTTTAGAACTTTTAGAATATTTAAAAAATTTAGAATGTTTAGAACATTTAGAACTTTTAGAACACTTAGAACTTTTAGAACATTTAGGACTTTTAGAACATTTAGAATGTTTAGAACATTTAGAACATTTAGAACATTTAGGACTTTTATAACTCTTAGAACATTTATAAAATTTAGAACTTTTAGAACATTTAGAACTTTTAGAACATTTCGAACTTTTAGAACATTTGGGACTTTTAGAACATTTAGAACTTTTAGAATATTTAGAACTTTTAGAACATTTAGAACTTTTAGAACATTTAGAACATTTAGAACATTTTGAACTTTTAGAACATTTAGAACTTTTACAACATAAAATCAAGTATTTCTTTGAGACTGGGATGTGCTGTATTTATCATCACTGATAACGGCAGATTGGAACTATTACCTTCTAGAAAAGAGGAGAAAGAAAGAAAGACATGGTAAATCTGAATCATAGTGGGAGAGAGAGAGAGAGACAGAGAGAGACAGATAGAGAGAGAGAGAGAGAGAACGAGAGACATAGAGAGAGATAGAGTGAGAGAGACATAGAGAAAGAGAGAGAGAGAGAGAGAGTGAGAGAGACATAGAGAAAGAGAGAGAGAGAGAGATAGAGCGAGAGACAGAGACAGATAGAGAGAGAGAGAGAGAGAGAGAGACAGAGACAGATAGAGAGAGACATAGAGAGAGAGAGAGAGAGAGAGAACGAGAGACATAGAGAGAGAGAGAGAGAGAGAGTGAGAGACATAGAGAGATAGAGAGAGAGAGAGAGAGAGAGAGAGAGAGAGAGAGAGAGAGAGAGAGAGAGAGAGAGAGAATGAGAGACATAGAGAGAGAGAGAGAGAGAGAGAGAGAGAGAGAGAGAGAGAGAGAGAGAGAGAGAGAGAGAGAGAGAGAGAGAGAGAGAGAGAGAGAGAGAGAGAGAGAGAGAGAGAGAGAGTGAGAGAGACATAGAGAAAGAGAGAGAGAGAGAGAGAGAGAGAGAGAGAGAGAGAGAGAGAGAGAGAGAGAGGGCTCCCACTAAAGCGGGGTTACAGCAGCACCTAGATCGTCTTCACAGGTTCTGTCAGACCTGGGCTCTGACCGTTAACCTAAAAAAAACTAATAAAATGATATTCCAAAAAAGGTCCGGAAATGAGGATGACAAAAATATATTCTATTTGGACACAGTTCTATTAGAACACACCAAAAACTACACATATCTAGGACTAAATATCAGCAACACAGGTAGCTTTCACATGGCTGTGAATGAGCTGAGAGACAAAGCAAGAAGAGCATTCTATGCCATTAAAAGGAACATCAAAATCGAAATTCCAATTAGAATCTGGCTCAAAAATGTTCAATCAGATATAGAACCAATTGCTCTATATGGCAGTGAAGTATGGGGTCCACTCTCTAATAATGAATTTACTAAATGGGACAAACATCCAATTGAAATATTGCATGCAGAGTTTTGCAAGACTGTATTGCAAGTACAAAGAAAAACTCAAAATAACGCATGTAGGGCAGAATTGGGCCAATACCCCCTCCTCATTCGAATAGAAAAAAGAGCCATCAAATTTTACAACCATCTAAAAACAAGTGACCCCGAAACATACCATCACACAGCTCTACAATGTCAAGAGATGAGACCAGAGAAGAGTCCCCTCAGCCAGCTGGTTCTGAGGCTCAGTTCACCAACACAAACCAACCCCATAGAGCCTCAGGACAGCCCTCAGAAAAACTGGCCCAACTAAATCATCACAAAACAAAAATAAAAATATATCACCTATTGGAAAGACACCACAAAAAATCTAAGTAAACATCATAGACTGATAGAAAACTGAGGAAAACACTGACTAGGTACAGACTCAGTGAGCACAGTCTGGCTATAGAGACCAGTCGTCACAGACAAACCTGGCTGCCCAGAGAGGACAGGCTGTGCTCACTCTGCTCCAGGGGAGAGGTAGAGACAGAGCTGCATTTCCTATTACACTGTGACAAATACTGAGACCTAAGAGAATATTTATTTCCCAAAATTATAATTCAATACAAAGAATTTGAAACTATAAAAGATGAAGAAAAAATTAAATATTTATTGGGTGAAAAGCCAAAATGTGCAGTTTTGGCAGCCAAATATGTGTCCTCCTGCCACAACCTGAGGGACAGCCAGTGAAAAGTGCAAAGTAATGTTGATAATATTTCCCATCTTGTTTTGTTTTGTCTTTCATACCAGGTCATATGTCTTCTCAGTCATGTTGACACTGGTCTACTACCATGGCATGTGTCTTCTCAGTCATGTTGAGACTGGTCTACTACTGTTGCTTTAATGTATTGTTGTTCTGATTAATATTGTTGTTGTAGTTGTTGTTAATGGTAATCCCATGTCCACTACTACTATTATTATTGCTGTTGGTACCACCATTATTTATATATAAATATATATATATTTTGTATATATATACATATATTTTTTTTTTTCTTCGATATGTATACTTTGACAATGTAAGTAATAATGAACTTGCCATGTCAATAAAGTAAATTGAATTGAAAATGTAATTGAGAGAGAGAGGTTGGGGGTCTGGTAAGGGAGGGAAGACCCATGTCAGGAAAAAGGTCTGAGACTCGTGTGTGTGTGTGTGTGTGTGTGTGTGTGTGTGTGTGTGTGTGTGTGTGTGTGTGTGTGTGTGTGTGTGTGTGTGTGTGTGTGTGTGTGTGTGTGTGTGTGTGTGTGTGTGTGTGTGTGTGTGTGTTTATTAGGTTTGAGCATTTCTCTCCTGGCGTTTTATTGAGGGACAGAGAGACAGGGCACTGATTGCTTGTGTCATCTCTCATTCTTAACGCTTGTGGCTTTTTTATTGCAAAATTGTGGGTGATCATAACTCAATTAAAATAGACAGACCAAACTGGGTTTTTGGTGTCATATCTCTCTCTCTCCGTTTCTACCCATCCTCCTTCCCTCTACATTCAGATAGAAACATACTACGTAGAACAAACATGCCTGTCTGACATGTAGAATAATCAATCACGCAGGTTCTATTTGTGGCACTTCTATCTGCAACAATCGACAATCTTTGGCTACTGAAGGTGGCCCTGGTAGTCCCCAAAGACAGGGTTGGGAAACCCTGTACTATAGTGTTGTATATCACATGAAGTATCTTATTTTAAACCATACTCAGCTTTATATACTGCTTGGCCAACAAGCTCTCTCTCTCTCTCTCTCTCTCTCTCTCTCTCTCTCTCTCTCTCTCTCTCTCTCTCTCTCTCTCTCTCTCTCTCTCTCTAATTCAATTCAATTCAAGGGGCTTTATTGGCATGTAAAACATGTTAACATTGACAAAGCAAGTGAGGTAGATAATATACAAAAGTGAAATAAATAATAAAAATTACAGTAAACATTTAACATACATAAGTTTCAAAAGAAAAAAGACATTACAAATGTCATATTATGTATATATACAGTGTTGTAACGATGTACAAATGGTTAATGTACAAAAGGGAAAATAAATAAGCATGAATACGGGTTGTATCTACAGTGGTGTTTGTTCTTCACTGGTTGACCTTTTCTAGTGGCAACAGGTCACACATCTTGCTGCGGTGATGGTACACTGTGGTATTTCACCCAGTAGTTAAGGGAGTTTATCAAAATCGGGTTTGTTTTCTAATTCTTTGTGGATCTGTGTAATCTGAGAGAAATATGTGTCTCTAATATGTTCATACATTGGGCATGAGGTTAGGAAGTGCAGCTCAGTTTCCAACTCATGTTGTGGGCAGTGTGCACATAGCCTGTCTTCTCTTCAGAGCCAGGTCTGCCTACGGCAGCCTTTCTCAATAGCAAGGCTATGCTCACTGAGCCTGTACATAGTCAATGCTTTCCTTACGTTTGGGTCAGTCACAGTGGTCAGGTATTCTGCCAATGTGTACTCTCTGTTTAATGCCAAATAGCATTCTAGTTTGCTTTGTTTTCTTGTTAATCCTTTCCAATGTGTCAAGTAATTATATTTTAGTTTTCTCATGATTTGGTTGGGTCTAATTGTGTTGCTGTCCTGGGGCACTGTGGGGTCTGTTTGTGTTTGTGAGCAGAGCCCCAGGACCAGCTTGCTTAAGGGACTATTCTCCAGGTTCATCTCTCTGTAGGTGATGGCTTTGTTATGGAAGTTTTGGGAATCGCTTCCTTTTAGGTGGTTGTGGAATTTAATGGCTCTTTTCTGGATCTTGATTATTAGCGGGTATCGGCCTAATTCTGCTCTGCATGCATTATTTGGTGTTCTACGTTGTACACGGAGGATATTTCTGCAGAATTCTGCATGCAGAGTCTCAAATTGGTGTTTGTCGCATTTTGTGAATTCTTGGTTGGTGAGCGGACCCCAGACCTCACAACCATGAAGGGCAATGGGTTCTATAATTGATTCAAGTATTTTTAGCCAGATCCTAATTGGTAAGTTGAATTTTATGTTCCCTTTTGATGGCATAGAAGGCCCTTCTTGCCTTGTCTCTCAGATCGTTCGCAGCTTTGTGGAAGTTACCTGTGGCACTGATCTTTAGGTCTCTCTCTCTTTCTTCAGGGTAACCAAGAGGGGCCAGCCCCCCCGGAAGCGATGGCCCAGCCCTACCCCCCAGCCCAGTACCCCCCCCAGAACGGCATCCCAGCGGAGTACGCCCCTCCCCACCCCCACCCGCCAGCGGACTACACGGGTCAGAGCACGGTGGCAGAGCACACCCTAACGCTGTACACACCCACACAGACGCACAGCGAACAGCCCGGCAACGAGAACAACACACCCACCCTCACAGCCACACTATCGGTGAGTGAAGAGTGATACAATCACACACTCACAGAAAAACACTCACGCGCACAAGCACACACACACACAGGGCGTACACACACACCCACCACCTTCACCGTAAAAAGGTAATATCGTAGGTCTGTGAATTTTGTAAGGAGGGGAGAAAGAGGGGGCTGAGCCTCCTTCCTTGATAAGGCTCACTCCTCCTCTGCCATCTTTTCAATTTGCTGTAAAATGTAATTTAGTTCTTGTTTTCCACACCACTGTCTAGACAGATCCGGTGTAATAGAGAGAGGGGAGAGGGAGTGATGGAATCATGAGAGAGAGACCGATAGAAGAGGGAGATCAACATAGACAGTGTGAGAGAGAGAGAGCAAGAGAGAGAGGGGGGAGAGAGAGAGAGAGAGAGAGAGAGAGAGGGGGGAGAGAGACCAGACCAGAGTTCAGACAGACAGACATGAAAGATTCGCTCTGCCCCAAATCTGAAACTCCACTTCAAATCAGAGGAGAGGGGGATGGAGAGAGGGAGTGAAAGAAGAGCTGACAGAAAGAAGAGCGAGGTGAGGGGCAAAGAAGAGTAAGATAGAGAAAATATAGTTCTGCATGAGAGTCATGTAGCTAGTTATAAAGCAAGCTGTTATGTACTTGGACTATATTTACTGTACTGTATGTGGTTGGACTATATTTACTGTACTGTATGTGATTGGACTGGAATCTTAGTACACACACACTGTTAACTCAGTAGAATCATATCTTTCATCACAGCCTTATGACAGGCTATAACTCACAAATGAGGTAGTCTCCGTTTGAAATCCAATTCCTTTTAACACGTTTTCTTGTCCCCCTAAATAGTCTGTAAAGAATTGTCAGAGTTTGGGTGCAATTTTAAACATTTACGCTGTGTTTGAGGTTAGCTGAAAACGTCTGTCTCTCTCTCCATCTATCCTCTCTCTCCATCTATCCTCTCTCTCTCTCCATCTATCCTCTCTCTCTCTCCATCTATCCTCTCTCTCTCCATCTATCCTCTCTCTCTCTCCATCTATCCTCTCTCTCCATCTATCCTCTCTCTCCCTCTATCCTCTCTCTCTCCATCTATCCCCTCTCTCTTTCCATCTATCCTCTCTCTCTCCATCTATCCTCTCTCTCTCTCCATCTATCCTCTCTCTCTCCCTCTATCCTCTCTCTATCTCCCTCTATCCTCTACCCTCTCTCTCTCCATCTATCCTCTCTCTCTCTCCCTCTATCCTCTCCCTCTCCATCTAACCTCTCTCTCTCTCCCTCTATCCTCTATCCTCTCTCTCTCCATCTATCCTCTCTCTCTCTCTCTCTCTCTCTCTCTCTCTCTCTCTCTCTCTCTCTCTCTCTCTCTCTCTCTCTCTCTCTCTCTCTCTCTCTCTCTCTCTCTCTCTCTCTCTCTCTCCTCCCCCACACTATATATTCAGTTCCTTTCTCCCTTACTGTTTGAGTTTAGGAGTCTTCCGACTGTTTGAGGACTTTGGAAGAGTCTACAGTAGACAGTATAGAAGCTGTAGAGTTCAGCTGTGAGCATTTGTCAGCTTTAAATTGACAGTCACTTTAGAGAGTTTGAACAGGAGTGGAATAGAGTAGAGTGTGAGGGAGGGAGGGAGGGAGGGAGGGAGGGAGGGAGGGAGGGAGGGAGGGAGGGAGGGAGGGAGGGAGGGAGGGAGGGAGGGAGGGAGGGAGAAAAACACTATTGAGAGTGTTTCAATTGAGAGAGAGAGAGAGAGAGAGAGAGATTTAATTTTTAGAAAACCTTAATTTTATATAACTATTAACCCAAATGTTGGCGCACTGCCTTTTCAGAAATTACACAACAAATGTGTAATTCTTAAATAAACATAAAAAACAAATAAATGAACTAAATAAATAAAAATTACATTCAATTTATTTCATTAAGAAAAAATAGTCTCCCCTCCTCCACAAAACAAATCGCTCCTTCATAAGTCCACTTCTCCTCGAACAATGGGAAATCTTTTACAACTCAAAATCCACTTTTATTCTCGCTTTAAACAAATCCTTTAAAACACATCTTATATCCTTACCATATCCCTCGTCTATCTTTTTTTTCTACTCAGAAAAATTGACATCTTAGCTTGTCCCAAAATAAAATGTAAAGTTGACATTTTATTTTCCTTTGCTTAATGTATTAAAACCCCCAAATAAAAACAGAGTTATTGAAAATCTCCTCTACAGCTGTAAACACAGTCTCTAGTATTTCAAACAGAGGTTTTATCCTCTGGCACTCCATAAAACAGTGAAACATTGTTTCTCTTCTATTACAAAAAGGACATCCATCTCCAAAATCTGAATAAATGACGTATACAAAAGCATTAACTGCAATGATGCCATGGAACACCCTCAATTGCATATCACTAGTACCCTTTTGTACTGGTGGCTTGTACAGTGCTCTCCATGCCGGCTTTACCTTGTCTTTTCTATTTTTATTTTTATCTTTATGTAAAAACCTTGACACACCCCCTATATAACTCCTTCACATTCACCTCATCCAAACCCACCTCTTCCAACCCTCTCAAATCCAGTAATGAAGCCTTCTGTCTGACTCTGGGATGTCGTGTATAATCCTTAGTCTGTCTGACTCTGGGATGTCGGGTATAATCCTTAGTCTGTCTGACTCTGGGATGTCGGGTATAATCCTTAGTCTGTCTGACTCTGGGATGTCGGGTATAATCCTTAGTCTGTCTGACTCTGGGATATCGGGTATAATCCTTAGTCTGTCTGACTCTGGGATGTCGGGTATAATCCTTAGTCTGTCTGACTCTGGGATGTCGGGTATAATCCTTAGTCTGTCTGACTCTGGGATGTCGGGTATAATCCTTAGTCTGTCTGACTCTGGGATATCGGGTATAATCCTTAGTCTGTCTGACTCTGGGATATCGGGTATAATCCTTAGTCTGTCTGACTCTGGGATGTCGGGTATAATCCTTAGTCTGTCTGACTCTGGGATATCGGGTATAATCCTTAGTCTGTCTGACTCTGGGATGTCGGGTATAATCCTTAGTCTGTCTGACTCTGGGATGTCGGGTATAATCCTTAGTCTGTCTGACTCTGGGATATCGGGTATAATCCTTAGTCTGTTTTACTCTGGGATGTCAGGTATAATCCTTAGTCTGTCTGACTCTGGGATGTCGGGTATAATCCTTAGTCTGTCTGACTCTGGGATGTCGGGTATAATCCTTAGTCTGTCTGACTCTGGGATGTCGGGTATAATCCTTAGTCTGTTCTGACTCTGGGATGTCGGGTATAATCCTTAGTCTGTCTGACTCTGGGATATCGGGTATAATCCTTAGTCTGTCTGACTCTGGGATGTCGGGTATAATCCTTAGTCTGTCTGACTCTGGGATGTCGGGTATAATCCTTAGTCTGTCTGACTCTGGGATGTCGGGTATAATCCTTAGTCTGTCTGACTCTGGGATGTCGGGTATAATCCTTAGTCTGTCTGACTCTGGGATGTCGGGTATAATCCTTAGTCTGTTCTGACTCTGGGATGTCGGGTATAATCCTTAGTCTGTCTGACTCTGGGATGTCGGGTATAATCCTTAGTCTGTCTGACTCTGGGATATCGGGTATAATCCTTAGTCTGTCTGACTCTGGGATGTCGGGTATAATCCTTAGTCTGTCTGACTCTGGGATGTCGGGTATAATCCTTAGTCTGTCTGACTCTGGGATGTCGGGTATAATCCTTAGTCTGTCTGACTCTGGGATATCGGGTATAATCCTTAGTCTGTCTGACTCTGGGATATCGGGTATAATCCTTAGTCTGTCTGACTCTGGGATGTCGGGTATAATCCTTAGTCTGTCTGACTCTGGGATATCGGGTATAATCCTTAGTCTGTCTGACTCTGGGATGTCGGGTATAATCCTTAGTCTGTCTGACTCTGGGATGTCGGGTATAATCCTTAGTCTGTCTGACTCTGGGATATCGGGTATAATCCTTAGTCTGTTTTACTCTGGGATGTCAGGTATAATCCTTAGTCTGTCTGACTCTGGGATGTCGGGTATAATCCTTAGTCTGTCTGACTCTGGGATGTCGGGTATAATCCTTAGTCTGTCTGACTCTGGGATGTCGGGTATAATCCTTAGTCTGTTCTGACTCTGGGATGTCGGGTATAATCCTTAGTCTGTCTGACTCTGGGATATCGGGTATAATCCTTAGTCTGTCTGACTCTGGGATGTCGGGTATAATCCTTAGTCTGTCTGACTCTGGGATGTCGGGTATAATCCTTAGTCTGTCTGACTCTGGGATGTCGGGTATAATCCTTAGTCTGTCTGACTCTGGGATGTCGGGTATAATCCTTAGTCTGTCTGACTCTGGGATGTCGGGTATAATCCTTAGTCTGTTCTGACTCTGGGATGTCGGGTATAATCCTTAGTCTGTTCTGACTCTGGGATGTCGGGTATAATCCTTAGTCTGTCTGACTCTGGGATGTCGGGTATAATCCTTAGTCTGTCTGACTCTGGGATGTCGGGTATAATCCTTAGTCTGTTCTGACTCTGGGATGTCGGGAATAATCCTTAGTCTGTCTGACTCTGGGATGTCGGGTATAATCCTTAGTCTGTCTGACTCTGGGATGTCGGGTATAATCCTTAGTCTGTCTGACTCTGGGATGTCGGGTATAATCCTTAGTCTGTCTGACTCTGGGATGTCGGGTATAATCCTTAGTCTGTCTGACTCTGGGATGTCGGGTATAATCCTTAGTCTGTCTGACTCTGGGATATCGGGTATAATCCTTAGTCTGTCTGACTCTGGGATGTCGGGTATAATCCTTAGTCTGTCTGACTCTGGGATGTCGGGTATAATCCTTAGTCTGTCTGACTCTGGGATGTCGGGTATAATCCTTAGTCTGTCTGACTCTGGGATGTCGGGTATAATCCTTAGTCTGTCTGACTCTGGGATATCCGGTATAATCCTTAGTCTGTTTTACTCTCGGATGTCAGGTATAATCCTTAGTCTGTCTGACTCTGGGATGTCGGGTATAATCCTTAGTCTGTCTGACTCTGGGATGTCGGGTATAATCCTTAGTCTGTCTGACTCTGGGATGTCGGGTATAATCCTTAGTCTGTTCTGACTCTGGGATGTCGGGTATAATCCTTAGTCTGTCTGACTCTGGGATATCGGGTATAATCCTTAGTCTGTCTGACTCTGGGATGTCGGGTATAATCCTTAGTCTGTCTGACTCTGGGATGTCGGGTATAATCCTTAGTCTGTCTGACTCTGGGATGTCGGGTATAATCCTTAGTCTGTCTGACTCTGGGATGTCGGGTATAATCCTTAGTCTGTCTGACTCTGGGATGTCGGGTATAATCCTTAGTCTGTTCTGACTCTGGGATGTCGGGTATAATCCTTAGTCTGTTCTGACTCTGGGATGTCGGGTATAATCCTTAGTCTGTCTGACTCTGGGATGTCGGGTATAATCCTTAGTCTGTCTGACTCTGGGATGTCGGGTATAATCCTTAGTCTGTTCTGACTCTGGGATGTCGGGAATAATCCTTAGTCTGTCTGACTCTGGGATGTCGGGTATAATCCTTAGTCTGTCTGACTCTGGGATGTCGGGTATAATCCTTAGTCTGTCTGACTCTGGGATGTCGGGTATAATCCTTAGTCTGTCTGACTCTGGGATGTCGGGTATAATCCTTAGTCTGTCTGACTCTGGGATATCGGGTATAATCCTTAGTCTGTCTGACTCTGGGATATCGGGTATAATCCTTAGTCTGTCTGACTCTGGGATGTCGGGTATAATCCTTAGTCTGTCTGACTCTGGGATGTCGGGTATAATCCTTAGTCTGTCTGACTCTGGGATGTCGGGTATAATCCTTAGTCTGTCTGACTCTGGGATATCGGGTATAATCCTTAGACTGTCTGACTCTGGGATGTCGGGTATAATCCTTAGTCTGTTCTTACTCTGGGATATCGGGTATAATCCTTAGTCTGGGAAATGGGGTGTCTTCATCTGGTGCCTTTTTCTTGTAACTCTTGAGCATAATCCACTCTTCTGTTGACAGAAGCCTTCCTGCAACTTCCCAGCAGTTGTCCGACAATCCTTTCAGACCTCACCCCCAAATGTTCAGCCACCCGTCTTCCATCCATTACTGTGGGCCCAGCCATGTCCATTAACTTCCTCAGGGTGATGATGTTGCCCTTCATCAGCATCTTGGAGAAATGTGGAACAGCTTCAGTTGTCACCTCCAGTCTTGCCCCAAACACCAGAGGTTCCTCCAGCAGCCAATGCACTGACTCAGTCTTAGTGCGTCTGGACACCTTCCTTATACTCCAAACACCAGAGGTTCCTCCAGCAGCCAATGCACTGACTCTGCCTTAGTGCGTCTGGACACCTTCATTATACTCCAAACACCAGAGGTTCCTCCAACAGCCAATGCACTGACTCAGCCTTAGTGTGTCTGGACACCTTCCTTATACTCCAAACACCAGAGGTTCCTCCAACAGCCAATGCACTGACTCAGCCTTAGTGTGTCTGGACACCTTCCTTATACTCCAAACACCAGAGGTTCCTCCAGCAGCCAATGCACTGACTCTGCCTTAGTGTGTCTGGACACCTTCATTATACTCCAAACACCAGAGGTTCCTCCAGCAGCCAATGCACTCTCAGCCTTAGTGTGTCTGGACACCTTCATTATACCCCAAACACCAGAGGTTCCTCCAGCAGCCAATGCACTGACTCAGCCTTAGTGTGTCTGGACACCTTCATTATACCCCAAACACCAGAGGTTCCTCCAGCAGCCAATGCACTGACTCAGCCTTAGTGTGTCTGGACACCTTCATTATACTCCAAACACCAGAGGTTCCTCCAGCAGCCAATGCACTGACTCAGCCTTAGTGCGTCTGGACACCTTCATTATACTCCAAACACCAGAGGTTCCTCCAGCAGCCAATGCACTGACTCTGCCTTAGTGCGTCTGGACACCTTCATTATACTCCAAACACCAGAGGTTCCTCCAACAGCCAATGCACTGACTCAGCCTTAGTGTGTCTGGACACCTTCCTTATACTCCAAACACCAGAGGTTCCTCCAGCAGCCAATGCACTCTCAGCCTTAGTGTGTCTGGACACCTTCATTATACTCCAAACACCAGAGGTTCCTCCAGCAGCCAATACACTGACTCTGCCTTAGTGTGTCTGGACACCTTCATTATACTCCAAACACCAGAGGTTCCTCCAGCAGCCAATGCACTCTCAGCCTTAGTGTGTCTGGACACCTTCATATACTCCAAACACCAGAGGTTCCTCCAGCAGCCAATGCACTGACTCAGCCTTAGTGTGTCTGGACACCTTCATTATACCCCAAACACCAGAGGTTCCTCCAGCAGCCAATGCACTGACTCAGCCTTAGTGTGTCTGGACACCTTCATTATACTCCAAACCCTAAGAAGGCCTCTGTAAAGCGGAGGTACTCCATCCCTAGAAATCTGGCTACTATCAACCAAACATTTTGCCTTCTTTAAATCTAATCCCCCTACCTTCTGTAATTCCAGACCTGCCACCCCTCTGCACACCTAATTTTTCGATCCATAAAGAATCCTTTGACTAAACTGAACCCGGAAAGCAGCAGCCCTACTAGCAAGATGTACAAGACCTTGTCCACCCGCGTCTTATGACAAATACAAAACACTTTGTGGAACCCAATGATATTTATCCCCCCTAAAAAATCGACAATAATTGCCTGTATCTTGGTCAGAAGGCCAGACGGTGGCTCTGAACATGACAACTGATGCCACAGTGCAGAGGCAACCACATTGTTAATCCGATCAACCATGAGACTCAAACTATCCACCTCCGCTTCATTTTTCACCAAAATAACTACATCAGCGTAGGCTGAGAGATGAATAGGAGGAATTTCCTCTGAAAGGTTCACCCCTTCAATGCGGCTTCTAATGATATTTAGTAGTGGCTCTATTGCAATGGCATACAACATTCCAGACAACGAACACCCCTGCCTAATTTACACACTTTAAAAGGAGCATTCAAGCCACCGTTAACTTTCAATACACTTTCAATGTCACCATATATCACCCTGATCATGGCAGTATAACCAGAGCTGAAACCAAAAGCCTCAAAAGTGCTCAACTCAGTCAAATGCCTTTTCCTGATCAATTGAAATTAGACCAGCATCCAACCCAATAGCCGTAGAGACGTCCCAAAAAATACAGAATCAGGGAAATGTTATTCCCTATCTACCTGCCGCTAGGACTGGTCCATGCGATTTGCCCCATCACCTCCCTCAGCCTGTTGTACAAAGCCTTGGACAGGTTCTTATAATCAATGCACAGTAAGGCCACTGGCCTCCAGTTCTTCACCTCCATAGGGTCAACCTTTTTTGGCAGTAGGGTGAGGACAGCCCTTCTGCAGCATATCGGTAGTAACCCTCCGGTCAAACTATCGTTAACTATTGCTAGCCAATCCTCTCCCAACATAGCCCAACAAGACTTAAAAAAGTCAGCAGGAAGCCCATCAATACCCGGTGCACTTCCATTTTCCAGGCCTTTTAATGCAGTGTAAAGCTCCTGCAAAGACAATGGTTGCTCTAGTTCAACCTGAGCTTCTACAGTCACCTGTGGGAGTCCACCAAGGAACTGCCGTGTCTCTGATTTATCCTCCTGGTACTCACACTTGTAGAGCTCAGCATAGAACTCTACTGTCCTCTTTCTAGTTCCACTTGTAGAGCTCAGCATAGAACTCTACTGTCCTCTTTCTAATTCCACTTGTAGAGCTCAGCATAGAACTCCACTGTCCTCTTTCTTGTTCCACTTGTAGAGCTCAGCATAGAACTCTACTGTCCTCTTCCTAATTCCACTTGTAGAGCTCAGCATAGAACTCTAATGCCCTCTTTCTAGTTCCACTTGTAGAGCTCAGCATAGAACTCTACTGCCCTCTATCTAATTCCACTTGTAGAGCTCAGCATAGAACTCTACTGCCCTCTATCTAATTCCACTTGTAGAGCTCAGCATAGAACTCTACTGCCCTCTATCTAATTCCACTTGTAGAGCTCAGCATAGAACTCTACTGCCCTCTATCTAATTCCACTTGTAGAGCTCAGCATAGAACTGTCCTCTTTCTAATTCCACTGGTAGAGCTCAGCATAGAACTATACTGTCCTCTATCTAATTCCACTTGTAGAACTCAGCATAGAACTCTACTGTCCTCTTTATAATTCCACTTGTAGAGCTCAGTATATAACTCTACTGTCCTCTTTCTAATTCCACTTGTAGAGCTCAGCATATAACTATAATGCTCTCTTTCTAATTCCACTTGTAGAGCTCAGCATAGAACTATACTGTCCTCTATCTAATTCCACTTGTAGAACTCAGCATAGAACTCTACTGTCCTCTTCCTAATTCCACTTGTAGAGCTCAGCATAGAACTCTACTGTCCTCTTTCTAATCCCACTGGTAGAGCTCAGCATATAACTCTACTGTCCTCTTTCTAGTTCCACTTGTAGAGCTCAGCATAGAACTCTACTGTCCTCTTTCTTGTTCCACTTGTAGAGCTCAGCATAGAACTCTACTGTCCTCTTTCTAATTTCACTTGTAGAGCTCAGCATAGATCTCTACTGTCCTCTTTCTAATTCCACTTGTAGAGCTCAGCATAGATCTCTACTGTCCTCTTTCTAATTCCACTTGTAGAGCTCAGCATAGAACTCTACTGTCCTCTTTCTAATTCCACTTGTAGAGCTCAGCATAGAACTCTACTGTCCTCTTTCTAATTCCACTTGTAGAGCTCAGCATAGAACTCTACTGTCCTCTTTCTAATTCCACTTGTAGAGCTCAGCATATAACTATACTGTCCTCTTTCTAATTCCACTTGTAGAGCTCAGCATAGAACTCTACTGTCCTCTTTCTAATTCCACTTGGGCTAGTGAGCTCCTGTCTAACAGCTGATCTGTGGCAATGAATTCATTATTTTGTCCATTATTTTCTCTAAACCAAAGAAAAATTTGGATGAGGCATCTGTTTCAGAGATTCCCTGAAACTTACTTCTCACCAATGCCCCCAGTGCTCTGATACCCAGCAGGTCTGCCAATGAGGCTTTTATTCTCTTGAGGGCCTGAATATGGCCTCGATCTCCTGTGGTCTCAACTAACGTCAGGAGTTCCACTATTTCAGACTCCAGATATTCATTGATCTGGTGATATCTCTGGTGACATTCTTCGTGTACTGATTACATAATTGTTAAATCTGGATTTTCCCTATATCCCACCACTGTTGAAAGGAAACATAACTGTCCTTTAGAGACCTCCACCTCTCCCGAAAACTTAAACATTTCTTGAAGTTAGCATCACTCAATAAAGTTATATTAAAATGTCAGTATGCACTTTTAGGTTTTACAGCGTTAATGTACACCACCTCTGTTATTAAACTATGATCAGAATATCTCACTGGGGTTTTACAGCGTTAATGTACACCACCTCTGTTATTAAACTATGATCAGAATATCTCACTGGGGTTTTATCTCACTTGACTTACAGACCTGAGATTGATGCTCAAAACAATACAACCTATCTAACCTGGTCAGAGAGATGGTGTTCTCTTTCACATTAGACCATGTGTACTGTCTCGTACCTCCATTTTGACTCCGCCAAATATCACATAGTTCATGTGTTACAATAAGGCGTTTTAAAAAAGGCTTTGCGGCTATATGAGGTTCTTTGTGATTTCTATCTAAATCACTGACTGTACAGTTAAAATCCCCAGCAAGAAATAAATCATCCTCAGTGTTACATTTCTCAATGGTATGATAATGTCTCTAAAAAACATACCCTCTCCACTGCCACTACTGGGGCATGTACATTTATTAAACACATACCCTCTCCACTGCCACTACAGGGGCATGTACATTTATTAAACACATACCCTCTCCACTGCCACCACAGGGGCATGTACATTTATTAAACACATACCCTCTCCACTGCCACCACAGGGGCATGTACATTTATTAAACACATACCCTCTCAACTGCCACCACAGGGGCATGTACATTTATTAAACACATACCCTCTCCACTGCCACCACAGGGGCATGTACATTTATTAAACACATACCCTCTCCACTGCCACCACAGGGGCATGTACATTTATTAAACACATACCCTCTCCACTGCCACTACAGGGGCATGTACATTTATTAAACACATACCCTCTCCACTGCCACCACAGGGGCATGTACATTTATTAAACACATACCCTCTCCACTGCCACCACAGGGGCATGTACATTTATTAAACACATACCCTCTCCACTGCCACCACAGGGGCATGTACATTTATTAAACACATACCCTCTCCACTGCCACTACTGGGGCATGTACATTTATTAAACACATACCCTCTCCACTGCCACTACTGGGGCATGTACATTTATTAAACACATACCCTCTCCACTGCCACTACTGGGGCATGTACATTTATTAAACACATACCCTCTCCACTGCCACTACAGGGGCATGTACATTTATTAAACACATACCCTCTCCACTGCCACTACTGGGGCATGTACATTTATTAAACACATACCCTCTCCACTGCCACTACTGGGGCATGTACATTTATTAAACACATACCCTCTCCACTGCCACTACAGGGGCATGTACATTTATTAAACACATACCCTCTCCACTGCCACTACAGGGGCATGTACATTTATTAAACACATACCCTCTCCACTGCCACTACAGGGGCATGTACATTTATTAAACACATACCCTCTCCACTGCCACTACTGGGGCATGTACATTTATTAAACACATACCCTCTCCACTGCCACTACTGGGGCATGTACATTTATTAAACACATACCCTCTCCACTGCCACTACTGGGGCATGTACATTTATTAAACACATAGTGGTGTTTTCATATCTCACTCTAATGTTTAATAACCTCCCCTCAACTACCTCTTCAACCTCATATTTAATAACCTCCCCTCAACTACCTCTTCAACGTCATATGACAAAGACAAAAAACCTTTTGAGAACAGGATGGCCACACCCCTACTTTTTGAGTTTTTATGACCCCCGTTTCTTGTAGAAAACTTATGTCACTTCCCTTTCTCTTTATTAACTCATACACTACAGCTCTCTTAAAACGTAAAACTGCTCATGGCTGGAAAAAAACTACGGAGTAAGAAACAGAAAACACATCTCTATACAGAGTTAAAACTGTGACTGAACTCAGAAAACACATCTCTATACAGAGTTAAAACTGTGACTGAACTCAGAAAACACATCTCTATACAGAGTTAAAACTGTGACTGAACTCTTTAATTTCTTTTAGAATTTATCTCACTTGTCACTCTCGTGACCAGTGGCCTGCTGGAGGTCATTTTGCAGGGCTCTGGCAGTGCTCCTCCTGCTCAAAGGCGGAGGTAGCGGTCCTGCTGCTGGGTTGTTGCCCTCCTACGGCCTCCTCCACGTCTCTTGATGTACTGGCCTGTCTCCTGGTAGCGCCTCCATGCTCTGGACACTACGCTGACAGACACAGCAAACCTTCTTGCCACAGCTCGCATTGATGTGCCATCCTAGATGAGCTGCACTACCTGAGCCACTTGTGTGGGTTGTAGACTCCGTCTCATGCTACCACTAGAGTGAGAGCACCGCCAGCATTCAAAAGTGACCAAAACATCAGCCAGGAAGCATAGGAACTGAGAAGTGGTCTGTGGTCATCACCTGCAGAATCACTCCTTTATTGGGGGTGTCTTGCTAATTGCCTATAATTTCCACCTTTTGTCTATTCCATTTGTACAACAGCATGTGAAATTTATTGTCAATCAGTGTTGCTTCCTAAGTGGACAGTTTGATTTCACAGAGGTGTGATTGACTTGGAGTTACATTGTGTTGTTTAAGTGTTCCCTTTATTTTTTTGAGCAGTGTATACACACTGTGTGATGGTTGCTGATAATGGGCCTCTGTACGCCTATGTAGATCTTCCATTAAAAATCAGCCGTTTCCAGCTACAATAGTCATTTACAGCATTAACAATGTCTACACTGTATTATTTTAAGGGTAAAAAAAATAGCTTTTCTTTCAAAAACAAGGACATTTCTAAGTGACCCCAAACTTTTGAACTGTCATGTATTTCGAAATGGTATTGCTTCTTAAATCAGAACAACAGTTTTTCAGTTGTGTTAACATAATTGCAAAAGGGTTTTCTAATAACAGACTAATAACAGAATAACAGACTTTCAAAATAACAGACTCGGCTTAGCGAACACAACGTGCCATTGGAACACAGTCGCTCCCACAATCGCTCCTGCTTCCCGACTCACTCCCAGCATGCACTCCGACTAGAGGGAGAGAGAGAGAAAAGCCCTTATTGAAATTGAATTGAAAGAGAGAGAGAGAAAGAGAGAGGGAGAAAAAGAGAGAGAGAGAGAGAGACAGAAGTGGAGACAAATTTGACCCCCATAACTACCGTGGGATATGTGTCAACAGCAACCATGGGAAAATCCTCTGCATTGACAGCAGACTCGTACATTTCCTCAGTGAAAATGTACTGAGCAAATGTCAAATTGGCTTTTTACCAAATTACCGTACGACAGACCACGTATTCACCCTGCACACCCTAATTGACAAACAAACAAACCAAAACAAAGGCAAAGTAATCTCAAGCTTTGTTGATTTCAAAAAAGCATTTGACTCAATTTGGCATGAGGGTCTGCTATACAAATTGATGGAAAGTGGTGTTGGGGCAAAAACATATGACATTATAAAATCTATGTACACAAACAACAACAAAATCCAGAAAATACCACAGTGTGCCATCACAGCAGCAAGATTTGGGACCTGTTGCCACAAGAAAAGGGAAACCAGTGAAAACCAACACCACTGTAAATACATCCCATATGTTTTCCCTTTTGTACTTGAACTATCTGCACATCGTTACAACACTGTAAATAGACATAATATGACATTTGAAATTTATTTTTGATTTTGGAAATTCTGTGAGTGTAATATTTACTGTTAATTTTTATTGCCTATTGTTATTCACTTTTGTTTATTATCTTCTTCACTTGCTTTGGCAATGTTAACATATGTTTCCCATGCCAGTAAAGCCCCTTGAATTGAAATTGACAGAGACAGAGTGAAAGAGACCAAGTTGAATTGAGAGACAGAAATGTTACTAGAAAGAGACAGAGACTAGAAGAAGCCTAGAGAGACAGAGACGTGTGTCAGTGTTTCATTACAGTCACTTTACAGATATTTGGCCATTCCGTTTTACAGTCGGAGAGAGAATGTGGAGTTACGGAACAGAGAGAGAGTTTGGACTGAAGGCTGTGAGCCTGCAAACCAGACAGAACGAAGGGATGTATTTTGTCACCACCTAAGGGATATACACTGCATTCGGGAAAGTATTTAGACCCCTTTACTTTGTTCACATTTTGCTACGTTAGGGTCTTGTTCTAAAATGGTTTAAATAGCTTTTTCCTCTCATACATCTACACACAATACCCCATAATGACAAAGCAAAGGAAATATCACATTTACATAAGTATTCAGACCCTTTACTCAGTACTTTATTGAAGCACCTTTGGCAGTGATTACAGCCTCAAGTCTTTTTGGGCATGACGCTAAATCAAATCAAATCAAATTTATTTTATAGCCCTTCGTACATCAGCTGATATCTCAAAGTGCTGTACAGAAACCCAGCCTAAAACCCCAAACAGCAAGCAATGCAGGTGTAGAGGCACAGTGGCTAGGAAAAACTCCCTAGAAAGGCCACAAGGCTACAAGCTTTGAATGAGTTTCTCCCATTCTTCTCTCAAGCTTTGTCACGTTGAATGAGGAGCGTTGCTGCCCAGCTATTTTCAGGTCTGTCCAGAGATGTTAGATCGGGTTCAAGTCCGAGCTCTGGCTGGACCACTCAAGGACATTCAGAGACTTGTCCCGAAGCCACTCCTGCGTTGTCTTGGCTGTGTGCTTAGGGTCGTTGTCCTGTTGGAAGGTGAAGCGCCCTCAGTCTGAAGTCATGAGCGCTCTGGAGCAGGTTTTCATCAAGGATCTCTCTGTACTTTTATTAAATTATATTATTATTATATTATTTATTGACTGACTATGGATTTCCAATATCGCCCAACACTGCTATTTGTAAGGTTCATTTTAAGTGCATGTTGTGATTTTTTTTCCTGAACATGTGACCAGAAACAAGCTGCATAGAGACAATACCAGAATAAATGATCTGTTGATTCTGTCCCTTCACAGCAAAATCTACGGAGCTGAGATTGTTGTGCGCCCCATATATATATATATATATATAGCATTCTGTTGGTGGCAAGAATTTTGTATAATAATTTATGTTGAAATATTCTAAATGTTGAATCAAGTGTAGTTTTTTGTACCAGTTCATAATCCATGTCCCATCGAAATTCTCTTCCCATTTATTTTGCAACCTGTATGGTGCAGCTGTCAACATTTCTGTCCTCAAATGAAACTGGTATACTTTTCTATTTATGACAATTCCTTTCAGACAATTTGTATCTTTAATATTTGGCAGGCAAACAAGTTCCCCACTTTCTCCCTTGTCCGCTTGCATCCTCCATTTTTTGTGGTAATGCTGCAATTATTTGGTTATAAGTTTAGATCGAGCAGACATTCCCATATATTTGGTTATAAGTTTGGATTGAGCAGACATTCCCATATATTTGGTTATAAATTTGGATTGAGCAGACATTCCCATATATTTGGTTATAAATTTGGATTGAGCAGACATTCCCATATATTTGGTTGTAAGTTTGGATTGAGCAGACATTCCCATATATTTGGTTATAAATTTGGATTGAGCAGACATTCCCATATATTTGGTTATAAATTTGGATTGAGCAGACATTCCCATATATTTGGTTATAAGTTTGGATTGAGCAGACATTCCCATATATTTGGATATAAATTTGGATTGAGCAGACATTCCCATATATTTGGTTATAAGTCTGGATTGAGCAGACATTCCCATATATTTGGTTATAAGTTTGGATTGAGCAGACATTCCCATATATTTGGTTATAAATTTGGATTGAGCAGACATTCCCATATATTTGGTTATAAATTTGGATTGAGCAGACATTCCCATATATTTGGTTATAAGTCTGGATTGAGCAGACATTCCCATATATTTGGTTATAAGTCTGGATTGAGCAGACATTCCCATATATTTGGTTATAAGTCTGGATTGAGCAGACATTCCCATATATTTGGTTATAAGTCTGGATTGAGCAGACATTCCCATATATTTGGTTATAAGTCTGGATTGAGCAGACATTCCCATATATTTGGTTATAAATCTGGATTGAGCAGACATTCCCATATATTTTTGATAGCAGCACATGTGACATTCCTCCACCGTTTATATTCATAATATCATTAATAAATATAAAACCATTTAAAAAATATATATTTTTTTTTATTAATCAGTATATTTGAGTTTAACCATAACATTTGTTGTAATATTTGTTATATCTTTTCTGGAGGATAAACTGAAATTATAACCGTCTTTGTATGGCTTGATTAAGAAAGGGCGATACTTTAAACAAAATTTCATTTTCAATTAGTTGGAAATGAGAAGTTGTAATCTGTATAGAGGCAAAAAAGCAAATTTTTAACAAAGGATGAGCCTTTCTTAATAATCTACTGGAGAACCATCTGGGGTTTAAGTGTAATTTATGTATGAGTGAAGCTTTTAGTGAGAGCTTTAAAGCTTTAATATTTAATAATTTTTGCCCTCCAAACCTATATTCATTATATAAATAGGCACATTTAATTTTGACTGGCTTAGCATTCCAAATAAAATGAAATATTTTTTGCTCATTTGATTTAAAAAATAAATCGTCTGGAGTAGGTAGCTAAATTAAAGTAATCCAGGCATTTATATATAAATTTTAGTCGTACTTTATATAAACACCGTTTCAAAATCTGCTATGAAGACCAGGCCTGGTATCTTTGATGTTTCATAATGTTCAATTGTTTCAAGTAATTGTCATATATTATCTCCAATATATCAACCATGTAAAAACCTGTCTGATAAGGATGAACAATATCTGGTAAAACCTTTTTTATTCTATGTGCTGTGCATTTCGCCAGGATTTTCGCAGCACTACATTGAAGTGTAAGAGGCTTCCCTCTTCTGGTATACCGTCAAGCCCTGGTGTTTTTCCACACTGGAATATTTAATCGCCTCAAAAACGTCCTATTCCGTAAGTTCGCCTTCACACAGGTCTTTCAGTTTATTTTACATGATTCATCTTTTTTCATTAGGAAAGAAATCCTTATAGTTGACATAATTCAGTGGAGATGGAGGAGACTGAGAATAAAACATATGCTTAAAATATTTTGCTTCCTCTTTTCAAAATATAATTTGGTGAATCATAGTCACTCCATTTGTAACGAGTTTCTGTAAATTATTTTTGGTAGCATTTTTCTTCCAAATCGTTTTTTTTTTAATGCATTACACTTGATCGTTCTTGAATAAATAACCTATTTTGTGCCTCTAAAAGCACATTTAAAAGTGTCCCATACAATGAGGGGATCTGCTGTACCTATGTTGTGCAGAAAAAAGTCAGTTATGAATAATTTTCTCTTAGTGAAGAACATATTGTCATCCAAAAGGCTTTGATTAAATTTAGAGTTATATGGAGGCCAATTAGATGGTGGTCCAATCACATACTGTCTCCTATTAATATTTTTTTTTTTTTACTTTTGATGCCAGCAAGAACGAGACCAGGAAGTAATCAAGACGGCTACAGTAGCTTGATTAAGCCTCCTCCATGTATATCTCACTAGGTCAGGGTTTTTCAACCTCCATATATCCACTAGTTCTAATGTATCCCTGATATTTCTGATCTACTTAAGTGCTTGAGGCTGATAGTTTGTAGTGTGATTTCCTTTACGATCCATTGAGGTACTTAAAACCGTATTATAATCTCCCACCATAATAATAGATTCATTTGTTGCTCATGAGCTAAATAGATTATTATATATAGTTTCGAAAAAGTGCTGATCATCATTATTTGGCCCATATAGATAATTATACAGATATCTCTCTACTTTACTCAGTTCATCTTTGCCTCGATCCTGACTAGTCTCCCAGTCCCTGCCACTGAAAAACATCCCCACAGCATGATGCTGCCACCACCATGCTTCACCGTAGGGATGGTGCCAGGTTTCCTCCAGATGTGACGCTTGACATTCAGGCCAAAGAGTTCAATCTTGGTTTCATCAGACTAGAAAATCTTGTTTCTCATGGTCTGAGAGTCTTTAGGTGCCTTTTGGCAAACTCCAAGCAGGCTGTCATGTCCCTTTTATTGGGGAGTGGCTTCCGTCTGGCCACTCTACCATAAAGGCCTGATTGGTGGTGTTGCAGAGATGGTTCCCCTTCTGGAAGGTTCTCCCATCTCCACAGAGGAACTCTGGAGCTCTGTCAGAGTGACCATCGTGTTCTTGGTCACTTCCCTGACCAAGGCCCTTCTCCCCCGATTGCTCAGTTTGGCCGGGGGCCAGCTCTAGGAAGAGTCTTGGTGGTTCCAAACTTCTTCCATTTAAGAATGATGGAGGCCACTGTGTTCTTGGGGACCTTCATGGCTGCAGAAATGTTTTGGTACCCTTCGCCAGATCTGTGCCTCGGCACAATCCTGTCTCAGAGCTCTACGGACAATTCCTTCCACCTCACGGCTTGGTTTTTATTCTGACATGCACTGTCAACTGTGGGACCTTATATAAACAGTTGTGTGTGCCTTTCATGTCCAATCATTTGAATTTACCACAGGTTGACTCTAATCAAGTTGTAGAAACATCTCAAGAATGATCAATGGAAACAGGATGCAACTGAGCTCAATTCTGAGTCTCACAGCAAAGGGTCTGAGTAAGCTTTGTCATTATGGGTATTGTGTGTAGATTGTTGAGAAAAATAAATAATGTAATCAATTTTAGAATAAGGCTGTAACTTAACACAATGTGGAAAACGGGAATTGGTCTGAATACTTTTCGAATGCACTGTATGTAGGTGTGTTAGTCTGTGTGAGAGGGTGGGTCTCCTCCCTGTGGATGGACAGACTTACAGACAAACCAGACAGACAGACAGACTTTTTTATTTACATTTTTATTTAATTTTTTTATTTAACCTATTTAACTAGGCAAGACATTTAAGATCAAATTCTTATTGACAATGATGGCCTACCCCGGCCAAACTCTAACCCGGACGACGCTGGGCCAATTGTGCGCCGCCCTATGGGACTCCCAATCCCGGCCGGATGTGATACAGCCTGGATTCAAACCAGGGACTGTGGTGATGCCTCTTGCACTGAGATGCAGTGCCTTAGACCGCTGCGCCACATGAATGGAAGCATGTACTCGCAGCAATGTTGCAACATCTAGTGGAAGTCCTTCCCAGAAATTGCCCATGATTTTGGAATGAGATGCCGATAAGCAGGTGTCCACATACTTTTGGTCATGTAGTGAAGCTCGGCATGTGGTGAGCTGAGGTGGAGAGCCATAGGCATTGTTTTGTGTGAATCCTTTCAACAGGCATCCAAACTCCCTGTCTGCCTCTATGTCTGTAACCACTGATCTAACACGTTAGAAGTGGTTCCGTTACATAGCTTATACTTATGCAGTCA
>NW_024061421.1:100000-131804 GCF_016432855.1 Salvelinus namaycush
GTTCTCAGAACAGAACACGGTTCAATCACAGGACTGTTCTAGAATTACAGAATGATTCTAGAAAAGCAGTTTTATTCTCTGCTTTGTAAAAGGAAGAAGTAAATATCTGACCCTGTATCAGTTGTTTGCGGCAACTTGTTCTGACTTATTTAATCCTTTTTGTTCCTGGAGGAACGTAGGACCGGCCCGTACTATAGATTTCTAACTCTGCTGGTCTCAGGCTGTTTTCTTCACTTCTGGCCTTACAGCCCAATAGGCATCTTGTACCCACTCCTTGGGGCGGCAGATAGTCTAGTGGTTAGAGCGTTGAACAAGGCAGTTAACCCACTGTTCCCCGGTAGGCCGTCATTGTAAATAAGAATTTGTTCTTAACTGACTTGCCTAGTAAAATAAATGTTAAATAATAAAAATAAGTTGCAGTACCAACTACAGCAACTCAGTCATGTTGTTTAAAATTCCAACAAAATGACCAAGAAATCCCCATAGAGCACAGAGTCAGCTAGCTTCTCACTCCCACATAATGTTAGATGAGAAGAAGAAACAGAGAGACTGTCACACAGCCAGGAGTGGTGGGTGCGGAGTCAAGTGCAGAGAGCAGAGGATCATGGGGGAAACCAAACTTTATTGCGGTATCCAAAATAAACGCCCAAAACAACAGGCGATAATCAAAAGTGTCCAACCCAAAACTGGGCAGAAACAGACAGGGAACACAACACGCAACAAACCTCCACTAACAGAAAACAAGCCCGTACAAAAGCAGGCGGGCCTAACAGGCTTAAATAGTCCTGAATCAAAACTCAAACACGAAACAGGTGCAACCAATAAGACATAACAAACAGAAAAGGAAAAGGGGATCGGTGGCAGTTAGTAGACCAGCGACGATGACCGCCGAGCGCCGCCCGAACAGGCAGGGGAGCCATCTTTGGTGGGAGTCGTGACAGAGACAGAGTATACAGAAGGGAGATAGTGTGACTGGAAGAAACAGAGAGACAGAGTATACAGAAGGGAGATAGTGTGAGTAGAAGAAACAGAGAGACAGAGTATACAGAAGGGAGACAGTGTGAGTAGAAGAAACAGAGAGACAGAGTATACAGAAGGGAGACAGTGTGAGTAGAAGAAACAGAGAGACAGAGTATACAGAAGGGAGACAGTTTGAGTAGAAGAAACAGAGAGAGAGAGAGTATACAGAAGGGAGACAGTGTGAGTAGAAGAAACAGAGAGAGAGAGTATACAGAAGGGAGATAGCGTGAGTAGAAGAAACAGAGAGACAGAGTATACAGAAGGGAGACAGTGTGAGTAGAAGAAACAGAGAGAGAGTATACAGAAGGGAGATAGTGTGAGTAGAAGAAACAGAGAGACAGAGTATACAGAAGGGAGACAGTGTGAGTAGAAGAAACAGAGAGAGAGAGTATACAGAAGGGAGATAGCGTGAGTAGAAGAAACAGAGAGACAGAGTATACAGAAGGGAGACAGTGTGAGTAGAAGAAACAGAGAGAGAGTATACAGAAGGGAGATAGTGTGAGTAGAAGAAAGAACGACAGAGCGAGCGAGAACATAAACAAACAACACGCCCTGCAGAGAGAGAGAGAGAGAGAGAGAGAGGGAGAGAGAGAGAGAGAGAGAGAGAGAGAGAGAGAGAGAGAGAGAGAGAGAGAGAGAGAGAGAGAGAGAGAGAGAGAGAGAGAGAGAGAGAGAGAGAGAGAGAGAGAGAATAATAATATAATATGAATAATAACATCTGCATAGTAAGCAGTAACTTACTTATTATGACTGTTATTGTTATTACTGTTATTGTTATTACTATTATTATTGTTGTTTATCATTCCAAATAGTAGTGGTATGGGTGGTAATGGTAATGATAGCAGTTTAATGATGGTGGTGGTGGTAGTGGTGGTAATGATGATAGTAGTTGTAGTACCGATGTAATGGTGAAGATGACCGTTATTTAGTTTTAAGTTAGTTATAGTTTAATTTTTTTATTTTTTATTACAATGTATATTGTATACATTGTTGCTTTGGCAGTATTGACACAATGTTTTTCATGCCAATAAAGCAGCTTGAATTTTGAATTTTTGAGAGAGAGAGAGAGAGAGAGAGAGAGAGAGAGAGAGAGAGAGAGAGAGAGAGAGAGAGAGAGAGAGAGAGAGAGAGAGAGAGATCAACTCATGGTGTGTGTTGCTCTACAGCTTGTTAAGACCTCTCTTTACAGTACAGTGTTACTAATGGCAGCCAATACATATAGTCTACTACACTGTATAACATTTACAATAATAATAGGCTGGACATTTCTCCCGTCTCCTGGTTCTCAAATGGAGCCGAACATTTGCTCCCTTTCGGCCAGGACTTTGTTTCATAGCTGGCGGTGCCTGTCCCCCAGAATCGGAGGCCTTGATGTGGGGAGAGGTAGAGGAGATGGAAGGGTCCCGCAATGGAGACACGATTAATGGTATTCCTCAGCACTGTGGTTAAAAGGGACTTTATCCTCATTAGGTGTGTGTAGGGTGACAGGATCCAGTCAGGGACAGATTTGGTGTGTGTGTGTGTGTGTGTGTGTGTGTGTGTGTGTGTGTGTGTGTGTGTGTGTGTGTGTGTGTGTGTGTGTGTGTGTGTGTGTGTGTGTGTGTGAAGCCTGGTACTCTAACTCACCAGTAACACTCCCCGGTCACTTAGTGAAGTCTCCAAGGCACTGAGTTCTGCACCACAATTAACCAGAGACACTGACAGAGGAGAGAGGAGAGAGGAGCGAGGGATTAGAAGAGACAGACAATCTGGTAGAACTCACTACAATCAGCGATGCTCAGAGTGCGTCTTACCCTGTTGTCTGAAGGACTACACTGACACAGACCCTGAAGAGGAGGACCGGGCTCGGACAAGTCAAAACAAAGTCACATTTTTTGCCCTTTTTTTGTACTTTAGACACTTGGAAACTCAAACTGTCCAATCAGTTTCACGGGAAAGTTAAGGCTTGAAAAGTTACTTTTGGTTCTTTGGTTCGATACTTCAGTCACAGACAAGGCAGTTGAGCAGTTTGGTTAGTTAGTTGTGGTTGTTCAATTGTCTCCAGGGTGGTGGGACAGGATACGAGGGACATGTCATCTTGTCAGAGTCTACAGACACAGACACACACACACACACACACACACACACACACACACACACACACACACACACACACACACACACACACCGACACACACACCCTCCTCCTCTTTGTCGATGGTCCAGTCTTAAGGATTAATCGTTGTGGGCAGAGCTGAAGCACTGCGGCCCAGATTCCATCAGGGCTTTGCCATCCCCACAATGGGCTCCAGTGCCGCTCTCTCCCATTGCCTTTAAATGCAGCAATGAGCGACTGGCTCAATGTGCCATTACGACTCCGTTTGAGCACCGCCACAATGCAAACAAAGGCAATAGCCAGGCATTATAGTAAATGGAATTTATTTTCATTATAGCAGAAAGGGAATATTGGAACATTATAGAAAAAGCCAGGCAACGACGAGGCATTGCAACACACGAGGAGGTTATAATCAGTGGAACACACCAATTGAAAGCTTCCTTTTAACGGTCCTTATTGTGACAATTTAGGTCCTCATCAGAAATAAAATGAAACCGACATCTCAGAAGAACTCTTAGCTGCGTGGTCGGGTGCTACTGTACAGACGCAGGCACATAAAGAGAAAATGAATACAATGAAATAACAAAACGGTTTCATTACCCAACCTTATTTGATTTGACTTCACAATTAGAGAAACACATTTAGGAGGAAATTAAAGCCATGAGTATGAGGGCTTAATGGTAGACTGGTAATTGGGATTCAAAGCATCATTTCACGGATTCAATTCTCTCATTCTCACAACGACCTTGTCGGAAATCTCTAATCTCAACGTCTATGTCCCAAATGGAAAACTATTTTAGTTTTTTTTTTACATTTAAAATTTAACCTAACTACTTTCGACCAAAGGCATATGGGCCCTAGTAAAAAGTAGTGCACTATATAGGGAATAGAGCCCTGGTCTAAGTAGTGCACTATATAGGGAAAAGGGCCCTGGTCTAAAGTAGTGCACTATATAGGGAAAAGGGCCCTGGTCTAAAGTAGTGCACTATATAGGGAATAGGGCCCTGGTCTAAAGTAGTGCACTATATAGGGAATAGGGTGCCTTTTGGAACAGATCCCAACGCTTACCTCGAATATATCACAGAGGGCTTGAGACCTCCCTGCATGCATTGCGGCCTCCTTTACCATTAAAGTGTTTGATAGCTTTCTCAGAATATCGGAAACTCCTAAACTATCCGACAGGGAAACTCCAGAATGCTGTTTTTGCTTTCATGTCTTGGAATGATCTGAAATATGAGATTCCAAATTCCAAAACACCAGGCTTCAGGTATACAGTATCAATGAGGTTTGTCTCAAGTCAGTTCCTGAAAACCTTTCTAAATTTCGATTTCCAAGGAGCACTTGAATACAGCATGACACAGAGAGCCGGGATGGATCCCACTAGACACCAGCTGTGCCCCAGTCGCTTCAGAAGCCTGTTCATTTTGCACCACACTGAGAGAAACAGGCTAATATAATGTCCCCAGTGCCATCGCTATGTTTAATTAATAACCAGGCACTTAGAGAGCCAGCCGCAAGAGGGTCCTTACAGTCACTCTCCTGGAGGTAGGGTCTAAAATGAATCCTTACTGTAGCATACACACACACACATACACACACACACACATACACACACACACACACCTGCACACACATACACGCACACAAACGCACACACACACACCAAAGAGGGTTCTTTTCATCCCAGTCCCAGAGTGGCTCTTAAACAAGTCGTTACTGTACATCACACACACACACACCTCCCCCCAGACACACACAACCTTGGACCAGGTGTGTGTGTGTGTGTGTGTGTGTGTGCGTGCGTGCGTGCGTGCGTGCGTGCGTGCGTGCGTGCGTGCGTGCGTGGACAGTGCTCCTGTATATCTGTGTGTGTGTTTCTCTCGAGAAGCGAGACGTACATCAAGGGTTCGCTAATGGACTTTTAATGATACCTTCCTTCATCTGCCTAATCACCTCTTCTAGAAGCCGCAGCGTTCCAGGTAGAACCCCCATCTTTCCATCATGCTGCAGCAGCATTCCTAACAGAACAGGGAATCATGTCAGTCGGAAGCTCCTGACATTCTATTCCATAAGGCTCCATTCCATCCCGCTTTCTCGGATGTTCCACCATTTGGCCTTTCAGGTTGTGTGTAATTATTATTCCTCCATGTCATTTACAATAACAAATCAGTGTAGAGATGAACATGTGAGCAGTAATGGTATCAGAGGGGGATAGATAGGACAGCTAAAGCTTCTATTGTAGTCTCCCCTTGATGCCAATTCATTAGTGGGCTGATTAAAGTTCATTTACTACAGTGTTTATTTAGTAAAAGAAGACTGTGTCATTAGCCTGTTAGGGAGCAGTTCTCTCTCACACACACACACACACACACACACACACGCACACACACACACACACACACACACACACACACACACACACACACACACACACACACACACACACACACACACACACACACACACACACACACACACACACACACACACACACACACACACACACACACACACACACACACAGACAGACAGAGAAAAAAAAAGTTGTTTATAGTGCATTTAATCTGCACCCCAGGCCCATTAGCACAGGCCCATTAGCACAGGCCCATTATAACAGGTATAAACCGTTAGCATCATTAGCTTCTCCAGTCTGTGTTGGGCTAAACCAGTCATTCACTATGGGAGGAGACTAAGCAACAGCTGTGAGACAATGGATTAATGTGAGGAGGTGGAGGGGAGGTGGATGAGCTGGAGGAGGAGAGGGAAAGTTCTGCTGTGCTTGCCTGAATAAAGTGATGGAGAAGGGTTGTATTTACAATGGTGTTTGTTCTTCACTGGTTGCCCTTTTCTTGGAGCAACAGGTCACAAATCTTGCTGCTGTGATTGTACATGTTGGTATTTCACCCAATAGATATGAAAGTTCATTAAAGTTGGGTATCTTTTGGAATTATTTGTGGGTGTGTGTAACCTGAAGGAAATGTGTGTATCTTTTTATTTTCTCATGATTTGGTTGGGTCTGTTTGTGTTGCTGTCCTGGGGCTCTGTGGGGTGTGTTTGTGTTGCTGTCCTGGGGCTCTGTGGGGTGTGTTTGTGTTTCTGTCCTGGGGCTCTGTGGGGTCTGTTTGTGTTTCTGTCCTGGGGCTCTGTGGGGTCTGTTTGTGTTTCTGTCCTGGGGCTCTGTGGGGTCTGTTTGTGTTGCTGTCCTGGGGCTCTGTGGGGTGTGTTTGTGTTGCTGTCCTGGGGCACTGTGGGGTCTGTTTGTGTTGCTGTCCTGGGGCTCTGTGGGGTGTGTTTGTGTTGCTGTCCTGGGGCTCAGTGCGGTCTGTTTGTGTTGCTGTCCTGGGGTTCTGTGGGGTCTGTTTGTGTTGCTGTCCTGGGGCTCTGTGGGGTGTGTTTGTGTTTCTGTCCTGGGGCTCTGTGGGGTCTGTTTGTGTTGCTGTCCTGGGGCTCTGTGGGGTGTGTTTGTGTTGCTGTCCTGGGGCACTGTGGGGTCTGATTGTGTTGCTGTCCTGGGGCTCTGTGGGGTCTGTTTGTGTTGCTGTCCTGGGGCTCTGTGGGGTCTGTTTGTGTTGCTGTCCTGGGGCTCTGTGGGGTGTGTTTGTGTTGCTGTCCTGGGGCACTGTGGGGTCTGTTTGTGTTGCTGTCCTGGGGCTCTGTGGGGTCTGTTTGTGCTGCTGTCCTGGGGCTCTGTGGGGTGTGTTTGTGTTTGTGAACAGAGGCCCAGGACCAGCTTGCTTAAGGGACTATTCTCCAGGTTCATCTCTCTGTAGGTGATGGCTTTGTTATGGAAGGTTTGGGAATCACTTCCTTTTAGGTGGTTGTAGAATTTAATGGCTCTTTCCTGGATTTTGATAATTAGTGGGTATCGGCCTAATTCTGCTCTGCACGCATTATTTGGTGTTCTACGTTGTACACGGAGGATATTTTTGCAGAATTCTGCATGCAGTGTCTCAATTTGGTGTTTGTCCCATTTTGTGAATTCTTGGTTGGTGAGCGGACCCCATACCTCTCAACCATAAAGGGCAAAGGGCAATGGGTTCCATCAATTTGTATAGCAGACCCTCATGCGAAATTGAGTGAAAAGCTTTTTGGAAATCAACAAAGCATGAGAAGACTTTGCCTTTGTTTTGGTTTGTTTGTTTGTCAATTAGGGTGTGCAGGGTGAATACGTGGTCTGTCGTACGGTAATTTGGTAAAAAGCCAATTTTACATTTGCTCAGTACATTGTTTTCGTTGAGGAAATGTACGAGTCTGCTGTTAATGATAATGCAGAGGATTTTCCCAAGGTTGCTGTTGACTCATATCTCACGGTAGTTATTGAGGTCAAATTCGTCTCCACTTTGTGGATTGGGGTGATCAGTCCTTGGTTCCAAATATTGGGGAAGATGTCAAAGCTGAGGATGATGTTAAACATTTTAAGTATCGCCAATTTGAATTTGTGGTCTGTATATTTCATAATTTTATTTAGGAAACCATCAACCCCACATGCATTTTGGGTCTCTCTCTCTCTCTCTCTCTCTCTCTCTCTCTCTCTCTCATGCTCTCTCTCTCTCTCTCTCTCTCTCTCTCTCTCTCTCTCTCTCTCTCTCTCTCTCTCTCTCTCTCTCTCTCTTCCACAAGCCAGGTGATCAATTCCATTGTGCTTCTGCTGAGTGAGGCGGACAAGGTTGTGTGTGCTTGTGTGTGTGTGTGTGTGTGTGTGTGTGTGTGTGTGTGTGTTTGTGCGTGCGTGCGTGCGTGCGTGCGTGCGTGCGTGCGTGCGTGCGTGCGTGCGTGCGTGCGTGCGTGCGTGCGTCCGTCCGTCCGTCCGTCCGTCCGTCCGTCCATTTGTTTTCATGCACCCTGATACACAGCCTCCCTCCCTCCCTCGCTCTCTCTCTCTCTCTCTCTCACCCTCCCTCCATCTGACAGGGTAATTAGAATGAAATAATGTGGCCGGTGTAGACAACAATTAACCGTTGCTTTCATCCCAGTCATTAGGAAGAGAGGAGCTTTATTCTGCTGTGTCTCTAATGATCCCGTTCGCCCGCCCGCACGTTCTCACGCCAGTTCGCCCGCCCGCACGTTCTCACGCCAGTTCACCCGCCCGCACGTTCTCACGCCAGTTCGCCCGCCCGCACGTTCTCACGCCCGTTCGCCCGCCCGCCCACACGTTCTCACGCCAGTTCGTCCGCCCGCACGTTATCACGCCAGTTCACCCGCCCGCACGTTCTCACGCCAGTTCGCCCGCCCGCACGTTCTCACGCCAGTTCACCCGCCCGCACGTTCTCACGCCCGTTCGCCCGCCCGCCCGCACGTTCTCACGCCAGTTCGTCCGCCCGCACGTTCTCACGCCAGTTCACCCGCCCGCACGTTCTCACGCCAGTTCGCCCGCCCGCACGTTCTCACGCCAGTTCACCCGCCCGCACGTTCTCACGCCCGTTCGCCCGCCCGCCCGCACGTTCTCACGCCAGTTCGTCTGCCCGCACGTTCTCACGCCAGTTCACCCGCCCGCACGTTCTCACGCCAGTTCACCCGCCCGCACGTTCTTACGCCAGTTCACCCGCCCGCACGTTCTCACGCCCGTTCGCCCGCCCGCACGTTCTCACGCCAGTTCGTCCGCCCGCACGTTCTCACGCCAGTTCACCTGCCCGCACGTTCTCACGCCAGTTCACCCGCCCGCACGTTCTCACGCCCGTTCGCCCTCTAGATTCAATGCTTAAAGGTCAACTGCCCCTATGGCCTGTGTGGCATTGAAACAAATCAGAAACTTTAATTCTAGTGTCAAAATTGACTACAAAGTGTAAATAGAATAATTTTGGTCATAAAGTCAATCTCGTCCAAAAACAGAGTTTTGTAAGTGAGTTCGTCACGATTTACTGGAGGGTTGGATTACGATCATGCCCACGCCCAGTGGCCACTAACAGGAGAGAGGCAGTTGTGCGCGCTCTGTCCAATCATTGCAGCCAGAACCTCTAAGACAGTGAGACAGACCTGCCCATCACGCAGCACTTCAGACTTCTTTGAAACACGCTGCCAATGTTATATTGAAACAACCCTTGGCCCTAAGCCCTTTATGGAGGGACAACTTGCTGATGTGTTTGATAGTGTCAGTCAAATTAGAATTGAGACGACCAGAACACACTTTTATCCCAGCTGCAACTTGACAACATTCCAAAATCCATTCGCAAGCATCTTGTTAATTAATTACAGATTTCTTGATTTATCTGATTTCATTCTGACTATTCTAAGGAAGTGACTATTTTGTGTCTATGTTGTTAAGGTGACGCAGGAGAGACAAACGACATTACCTGTCAGGGTATATATGCTAACAGAACACACCTACATTAAACCGCACCCACATCAAACCACACCCACATCAAACCACACCCACATCATACCACACCCACATCAAACCACACCCACATCAAACCACACCCACATCAAACCGCACCCACATCAAACCGCACCAACATCAAACCGCACCCACATCAAATCGCACCCACATCAAACTGCACCCACATCAAACCACACCCACATTAAACCACACCCACATCAAACCGCACCCACATCAAACAGCACCCACATCAAACCACACCCACATTAAACCGCACCCACATCAAACCGCACCCACATCAAACCACACCCACATCAAACCACACCCACATCAAACCACACCCACATCAAACCGCACCCACATCAAACCGCACCCACATCAAACCGCACCCACATCAAACCGCACCCACATCAAACCGCACCCACATCAAACCACACCCACATCAAACCACACCCACATCAAACCACACCCACATTAAACCACACCCACATTAAACCACACCCACATCAAACCACACCCTTGTTTGGCTTCAGTCATCATTTCTTAAAGAGAAATCTTCAAAACGAGGCCAAATCAGGAAGTGCCCTTTCAGCCATTTTTTGTTTTACTTGCACACACACACACACACACACACACACACACACACACACACACACATACACACACACACACACACACACACAAAAACACACACACACACACACACACACACAGACACACACACACACACGTGCACACACACAGCAGACTACCAACAATGGGTTTTTGTCCTTTTGGGGAAGAGGAAAAGAGAGGAGTGAGGGAGACATATAAACAATCACATGTTCACTGGGCCGTGTTGCTTTTCTTATTTAGACTCAGTCTATCTGGCAGGCCACAAACAAGCATGGGCTCTTCTCTCCTCCTCCAAATTGGTGCTGCATTGCTGCGCCAGGTCTGTTGTCTGTATGTACCAGTATATAATATTACACAGGCCGGGGTGTGTTCCCTGCTCATAGACAAGGAGGCGTGGTGTGATGTGAGTGTGAGGTACGGTGTGAGGTGTGAGTGTGAGGTACGATGTGAGGTGTGGTGTGAGGTACGATGTGAGGTGTGTGTGAGGTACGATGTGAGGTGTGGTGTGAGGTACGATGTGAGGTGTGTGTGAGGTACGATGTGAGGTGTGGTGTGAGGTACGATGTGAGGTGTGAGTGTGAGGTACGATGTGAGGTGTGGTGTGAGGTACGATGTGAGGTGTGTGTGAGGTACGATGTGAGGTGCAATAAAACACAGTGAGACGGTGACCTTGCATGTGCTCTGCTGGTATTACGTCGGCTTGGACACCATGTTTATTTATCTATTGAAATCAACTACTTGATTCAAGGTCTTATTATGGGGAGACCAAGGCTGTGGCATCATTACAATAAGGCTGGGAAGAGGAGGATGGGGAGAGGGGAGTTGGAGACAGGGGAGAGAAGGGTAGAGAGAGGAGAGGTGGAGACGGGAGAGGAGGGTAGAGAGGGTATGGAGAAGAGGGTGAGGAGAAGAGAGAGGGGAGAGGGGAGAAGGGAGAAGGGAGGTGGAGACTAGAGAGAGGAGAGTGGGGAGAAGAGAGAGGAGAGTTGGAGACAGGGGAGAGGAGGGTAGAGAGAGGAGAGGTGAAGAGAGAGGAGAGGTGGAGACGGGAGAGGAGGGTGGAGAGATAGGAGAGGTGAAGAGAGAGGAGAGGTGGAGACGGGAGAGGAGGGTGGAGAGATAGGAGAGGTGGAGACAGGGGAGAGGAGGGTAGGGAGAAGAGAGAGGAGACAGGAGAGGAGGGTGGAGAGAGAGGAGAGGTGAAGACGGGGGAGAGGAGGGTGGAGAGATAGGAGAGGTGGAGACAGGGGAGAGGAGGGTAGGGAGAAGAGAGAGGAGAGGTGGAGACAGGAGAGGAGGGTGGAGAGAGAGGAGAGGTGGAGACAGGGGAGAGGAGGGTAGGGAGAAGAGAGAGGAGAGGTGGATACAGGAGAGGAGGGTGGAGAGAGAGGAGAGGTGGAGACAGGGGAGAGGAGGGTAGGGAGAAGAGAGAGGAGAGGTGGAGACAGGAGAGGAGGGTAGGGAGAAGAGAGAGGAGAGGTGGAGACAGGAGAGGAGGGTAGGGAGAAGAGAGAGGAGAGGTGGAGACAGGAGAGGAGGGTAGGGAGAAGAGAGAGGAGAGGTGGAGACAGGAGAGGAGGGTAGGGAGAAGAGAGAGGAGAGGTGGAGACAGGAGAGGAGGGTAGGGAGAAGAGAGAGGAGAGGTGGAGACAGGAGAGGAGGGTAGGGAGAAGAGAGAGGAGAGGTGGAGACAGGAGAGGAGGGTAGGGAGAAGAGAGAGGAGAGAGGAGAGGTACCGCTGCATCCTGGTTTGCATCCCAAATTACACCCTGTAACCTATGTAGTGCACTACTTGTGCAGGGTCCTATCTAAAGTAGTACACTATGTAGGGAATAGGGTCCTATCTAAAATAGTGCACTATGTAGGGAATAGGGTCCTATCTAAAATAGTGCACTACATAGGGAATAGGGTCCTATCTAAAATATTGCACTACTTAGGGAATAGGGTCCTATCTAAAATATTGCACTATGTAGGGAATAGGATGCCATTTGCGATGCAAGCGAGGTCTCTGTTCCCCACCGCTGGGCTACAGGAGTACTGGACTACTGGGCTACAGGAGTACTGGACTACTGGGCTACTGGGCTCCTGGACTACAGGACTACTGGGCTACTGGGCTACTGGGCTACTGGGCTCCTGGACTACAGGACTACTGGGCTACTGGGCTCCTGGACTACAGGACTACTGGGCTACAGGAGTACTGGACTACTGGGCTACTGGGCTACTGGGCTACTGGGCTCCTGGACTACAGGACTACTGGGCTACTGGGCTACTGGGCTCCTGGACTACAGGACTACTGGGCTACTGGGCTACAGGAGTACTGGACTACTGGGCTACTGGGCTACTGGGCTCCTGGACTACAGGACTACTGGGCTACTGGGCTACTGGGCTCCTGGCTGGACTACAGGACTACTGGGCTACTGGGCTACTGGGCTACTGGGCTACTGGACTACTGGGCTACTGGGCTACTGGGCTACTGGACTACTGGGCTACTGAACTACTGGACTACTGGGCTACTGAACTACTGGGCTACTGGGCTACTGGGCTCCTGGGCTACTGGGCTACTGGACTACTGGACTACTGAACTACTGGGCTACTGGGCTCCTGGGCTACTGGGCTACTGGGCTACTGAACTACTGGGCTGCTGGGCTGCTGGGCTACTGGGCTACTGAACTACTGGGCTACTGGGCTACTGGGCTACTGGACTACTGGACTACTGGGCTACTGGACTACTGGGCTACTGGACTACTGGGCTACTGGGCTACTGGACTACTGGACTACTGGGCTACTGGACTACTGAGCTACTGGGTTACTGGACTACTGGACTACTGGGCTACTGGGCTACTGGGCTACTGGGCTACTGAACTACTGGGCTCCTGGGCTCCTTGGCTCCTTGGCAGGGGACAGGCCTGCAGACATCCAGACACAGACATAAACACCAACTGAAGTTCTGACACACTTTTGCTGCTGTGTTTCTAAAAGGGTTAGAGTTGGGTTAGAGTTGGGTTAGAGTTAGAGTTGGGTTAGAGTTGGGTTAGAGTTGGGTTAGAGTTAGAGTTGGATTAGAGTTGGGTTAGAGTTAGAGTTGGGTTAGAGTTAGATTTGGGTTAGAGTTAGGTTAGAGTTGGGTTAGAGTTGGGTTAGAGTTAGAGTTGGGTTAGAGTTAGATTTGGGTTAGAGTTAGGTTAGAGTTGGATTAGAGTTGGGTTAGAGTTAGAGTTGGGTTAGAGTTGGGTTGGAGTAAGAGTTGGGTTAGAGTTGGGTTGGAGTTGGGTTAGAGTTAGAGTTGGGTTAGAGTTAGAGTTGGGTTAGAGTTGTGTTAGAGTTAGATTTGGGTTAGAGTTAGGTTGGAGTTGAGTTAGAGTTGAGTTAGAGTTGGTTTAGAGTTAGAGTTGGGTTAGAGTTGGGTTGGAGTTGGGTTGGAGTTGGGTTAGAGTTAGAGTTGGGTTATAGTTAGAGTTGGGTTAGAGTTGTGTTAGAGTTAGATTTGGGTTAGAATTAGGTTGGAGTTGAGTTAGAGTTGAGTTAGAGTTGGGTTAGAGTTGGGTTAGTGTTGGGTTGGAGTTTAGTTGGAGTTAGAGTTAGAGTTGGGTTAGAGTTAGAGTTGGGTTAGAGTTGTGTTAGAGTTAGATTTGGGTTAGAGTTAGGTTGGAGTTGGGTTAGAGTTGGGTTAGAGTTAGAGTTGGGTTAGAGTTGGGTTAGAGTTAGAGTTAGAGTTAGAGTTGGGTTTAGATTTGGGTTAGAGTTGAGTTAGATTTAGAGTTGGGTTAGAGTTGGTTTAGAGTTGGGTTAGAGTTGGGTTAGAGTTAGAGTAAGAGTTGGGTTTAGAGTTGGGTTAGAGTTGGGTTAGAGTTAGAGTTGGGTTTAGAGTTAGAGTTGGGTTTAGATTTGGGTTAGAGTTGGGTTAGAGTTGGGTTTAGAGTTGGGTTAGAGTTGGGTTAGAGTTAGAGTAAGAGTTGGGTTTAGAGTTGGAGTTGGGTTAGAGTTAGAGTTAGAGTTGGGTTTAGAGTTAGAGTTGGGTTAGAGTTAGAGTTGGGTTAGAGTTAGAGTTGGGTTAGAGTTAGAGTTGGGTTTAAAATTGGGTTAGAGTTAGAGTTGGGTTAGAGTTAGAGTTGGGTTAGAGTTAGAGTTGGGTTAGAGTTAGAGTTGGGTTTAGAATTGGGTTAGAGTTAGAGTTAGGGTTAGAGTTGGGTTAGAGTTGGGTTAGAGTTAGAGTTGGGTTAGAGTTGGAGTTGGGTTTAGAGTTGGGTTAGAGTTAGAGTTGGGTTAAAGTTAGAGTTAGAGTTGGGTTAGAGTTGGAGTTGGGTTTAGAGTTGGGTTAGAGTTAGAGTTGGGTTAAAGTTAGAGTTAGAGTTGGGTTAGAGTTGGAGTTTGGTTTAGAGTTGGGTTAGAGTTGGGTTAGAGTTGGGTTAGAGTTAGAGTTAGAGTTAGAGTTGGGTTAGAGTTGGAGTTGGGTTTAGAGTTGGGTTAGAGTTGGGTTAGAGTTGGGTTTAGAGTTGGGTTAGGTTAGAGTTGGGTTAGAGTTAGAGTATCAGCTGGGACACCCCCAGTCTTAGTGAGCTGACTGGAAAAGTGCGTGGCCAAGACCCCCGTCTCTGATGAGGTATTGAGCCAATCAGGGCCATTAGAAGTGTGATCAGATAACGGCCTATAGGATCCGCTCGGTAACCACCCAGCGATAAGGCGAGATGATGACCAATATGACAGCTAATTACGACCGTGGTATTCATCACCGCAGATAATAAACAAATGTATGGTTTATCATTAGCCTTGATGGGCATTCCCTCCATTCTTCCACTCCTCCACTCCTTCTTTCCCATTGCCTCTCTCTCTTTTTTTAATTGGTAAAGGGTTCTTGTCGCAGATAAAAACAGGTTTCTATAGGTTTTTATCAGGAGGGGAGAGAGAGAGAGAGAGAGAGAGAGAGAGAGAGAGAGAGAGAGAGAGAGAGAGAGAGAGAGAGAGAGAGAGAGAGAGAGAGAGAGAGAGAGAGAGAGAGAGAGAGAGAGAGAGAGAGAGAGAGAGAGAGAGAGAGAGAGAGAGAGAGAGAGAGAGAGAGAGAGAGAGAGAGAGAGAGAGAGAGAGAGAGAGAGAGAGAGAGAGAGAGAGAGAGAGAGAGAGAGAGAGAGAGAGAGAGAGAGAGAGAGAGAGAGAGAGAGAGAGAGAGAGAGAGAGAGAGAGACAGACAGACAGACAGACAGACAGACAGACAGACAGACAGACAGACAGACAGACAGACAGACAGACAGACAGACAGACAGACAGACAGACAGACAGACAGACAGACAGACAGACAGACAGACAGACAGACAGACAGACAGACAGACAGACAGACAGACAGACAGACAGACAGACAGACAGACAGACAGACAGACAGACAGACAGACAGACAGACAGACAGACAGACAGACGAGAGGTTGAAGGACGACTGGTGCTGAGAGCTTTTCTATAGTATGCAGATGTACACATTAACACTATAGCTCACATTTCAGCGCCTTTCCAGCCAGAACGTCGAATGAGTGTCTTTTTTATTACGAGAGACAGAGGGAAAGAAACACAGCGTTTAAAAGTGAATGGCTATTTAATTATTCTCATTGTTAGCAGAGGAGAGCAGTTTGTTCATTCAGAGGGATGGATGTTTTGAGGTGTATAGTGCTGTTAGCCTTTGGGTTCACTGTGAAAGGGATTCCATTTTGGAGTGTGCCAAACAATTGGTCAAAACTCCTGCCAAATGTGGCATGTTCTAATTATTTTCCCTTCTCTTTCTTTCTCCTATTTCTCTCCTCTACCCCTTTCTCTCCCTTTCTCAATTTCTCTCTCTGCAGCAATTTGGGAAGATTTTAGATGTGGAGATCATTTTTAACGAGCGAGGCTCCAAGGTAAGTGTGCCGCAACTAGTGTCACTTCTCTCTCTCTCTCTCTCTCTCTACTCTACCTTTCACTCCATCTCTCTCGCTCTCCTCTCTCTCTCTCTCTCTCTCTCGCTCTCTCTCTACTCTACCTTTCACTCCCTCTCTCTCTCTCTCTCTCTCTCTCTCTCTCTCTCTCTCTCTCTCTACTCTACCTTTCACTCTCTCTCTCTCTCTCTCTCTCTCTCTCTCTCTCTCTCTCTCTCTCTCTCTCTCTCTCTCTCTCTCTCTCTCTCTCTCTCTCTCTCTCTCTCTCTCTTTCTCCCTCTTTCTCTCTCCACATCCATCTCTCCACAGGTCCCTACCTCCTCAGTGTAATAATTACTAGCCTGTCTCTGGCTCATCTGCCTCCAGGCCATGCTCCCTAATGCACCTGCATGCCATACATTGTGACATACTGTGCAGTACCACACTGAAACTGGTTTCTGACTCACGGTCCATGGTACAGCAGTACTCACATCTCACCTCCTTACCTCTCCATGGTACAGAGAGAGAGAGAGAGAGAGAGAGAGAGAGAGAGAGAGAGAGAGAGAGAGAGACAGAGAGAGAGAGCGAGCGAGAGACAGAGATGGAGAGAGAGAGACAGAGAGCGAGACAGATAGAGAGAGATGTACTTTGTTGTATTTTCCCTTAAAGGGCAGGCTTGTTATTTGCATCAAGCAGTAAAGTCTATAGGATCCCTAATATGCATACGATCACGCCGCGGTGAGAAACGTCTGTATACTATGTCCGGGGTCTTAGTAACACAGGATGTATAGTGTGTCCAGGGCCTTAGTAACACAGGATGTATAGGGTGTCCAGGGCCTTAGTAACACAGGATGTATAGGGTGTCCAGGGTCTTAGTAACATAGGATGTATAGGGTGTCCAGGGTCTTAGTAACACAGGATGTATAGGGTGTCCAGGGCCTTAGTAACACAGGATGTATAGGGTGTCCAGGGTCTTAGTAACACAGGATGTATAGGGTGTCCAGGACCTTAGTAACACAGGATGTATAGGGTGTCCAGGGCCTTAGTAACACAGGATGTATAGGGTGTCCAGGGCCTTAGTAACACAGGATGTATAGGGTGTCCATGACCTTAGTAACACAGGATGTATAGGGTGTCCAGGGCCTTAGTAACACAGGATGTATAGGGTGTCCAGGACCTTAGTAACACAGGATGTATAGGGTGTCCAGGGTCTTAGTAACACAGGATGTATAGGGTGTCCAGGACCTTAGTAACACAGGATGTATAGGGTGTCCAGGACCTTAGTAACACAGGATGTATAGGGTGTCCAGGGTCTTAGTAACACAGGATGTATAGTGTGTCCAGGACCTTAGTAACACAGGATGTATAGGGTGTCCAGGACCTTAGTAACACAGGATGTATAGGGTGTCCAGGACCTTAGTAACACAGGATGTATAGGGTGTCCAGGGCCTTAGTAACACAGGATGTATAGGGTGTCCAGGACCTTAGTAACACAGGATGTATAGGGTGTCCAGGGTCTTAGTAACACAGGATGTATAGGGTGTCCAGGACCTTAGTAACACAGGATGTATAGGGTGTCCAGGCCGGGTCCCAAAATGGCACACTATTCCCTCGATAGCACGCTACTGACCAGTGCCCATATAGGTAATAGGATACACACAATGTCTAAAGGATTGTGAGGACTGGAGGCTTGTCTTGTCCAACATGCTGTTTACCAGCCACATCTTATGGCTTCCCACACAGACCCAGTTAATTGATCTATCTTTCCCAACATGTTGTTTACCAGCCACATCTTATGGCTTCCCACACAGACCCAGTTAATTGATCTATCTTGTCCCAACATGCTGTTTACCAGCCACATCTAATGGCTTCCCACACAGACCCAGTTAATTGATCTATCTTGTCCAACATGCTGTTTACCAGCCACATCTTATGGCTTCCCACACAGACCCAGTTAATTGATCTATCTTTCCCAACATGCTGTTTACCAGCCACATCTTATGGCTTCCCACACAGACCCAGTTAATTGATCTATCTTGTCCAACATGCTGTTTACCAGCCACATCTTATGGCTTCCCACACAGACCCAGTTAATTGATCTATCTTTCCCAACATGCTGTTTACCAGCCACATCTTATGGCTTCCCACACAGACCCAGTTAATTGATCTATCTTTCCCAACATGCTGTTTACCAGCCACATCTTATGGCTTCCCACACAGACCCAGTTAATTGATCTATCTTGTCCAACATGCTGTTTACCAGCAGACATATCTAACCGGCTGAAATCGATGTTCGCTCTCCCACGGAAATCTAGTTAGCATAATAAAAAAATCCCCATAAAGATCTGTCAGTTTAAGCTAGAGATAGAGAGATAGAGTGTTTGTCAGACCTTCTCACAAAACCCTTTATGACTATTATGACCCTTCTATGGAAAGATGAGACTCCCAAGAACACGAGCTCTGTTTTGCTCTCCGACCCACACAAGTGTATCGAGACTCGTCTGAAGTCGGTACGGCCGATCTGCCAACTTCCGTCTATAGCATCCAAACAGTTTGGGAGACACACAAATATGACTCCCTTGTGTAAAGATGAGACTCGCACAAACACGTCCATTTTGCTCTAGGACACACAGTGGAGAGTATCAGGTTGTGCTTGTGAATTCAGTGTTTAGTTATCCTTCTCCTTTCCAGCTCAACTCTGACTGTGTGTTTTTTGAGTTTCACTAAACCTGCTCACATTTCTCTTTCGTCTGCTGAATATGTCCCTCGCTCTCCCTGATGCTTATCTTCTACTGTGTGTTTTCTCTCTCCTCTTTCCCTTTCTCTATTATTTCATTCCCATTATTCTTACGGTTTCCCTGCTCTCTCTCTCTCTCTCTCTCTCTCTCTCTCTCTCTCTCTCTCTCTCTCTCTCTCTCTCTCTCTCTCTCTCTCTCTCTCTCTCTCTCTCTTATTTCGTCCCCCTTTTTTTCCCCTCTCTCCTCTCTCTTCTGTTTCTCTCCGTTCCTGGTGATCCCAGGGTTTTGGGTTTGTAACATTTGAAACGAGTGCAGATGCGGACCGTGCACGTGAGAAACTAAATGGTACAATCGTAGAGGGACGCAAAATAGAGGTGCCTTCTTTCCCTCTTCTCTACTCATCCCTTCCTCCCTACCCTGTTCTCTCTCTCCCTCTGCCTGGCGATGCCTGCCTGCCATCCCCCTCTCTTCTCCTCCTCCACCATCCCTCTCTCCCTCTGCCTGATGCACCTTGATCGCTGCATGCTGAATGCTGAACTCTGAGCCGTAAGTGTGTGTATGTGTGTGTGTGTGAGTGTGTGCGAGTGCATGTGTTTATATATCTCCTCTGCATGTGTGTGTGTGTGTGTGTGTGTGTGTGTGTGTGTGTGTGTGTGTGTGTGTGTGTGTGTGTGTGTGTGTGTGTGTGTGTGTGTGTGTGTGTGTGTGTGTGTGTGTGTGTGTGTGTGTGTTTAGGGGCATGTGTATCAGTTCAGCTCAGATCAGAGTGTGTTTGATACTTAAGGAGCAGAACAGAACACTCAGTTCCAGGTTTGATCCCGACAGACTTCAGCTTGATGTATGTGCCAGTTTGAAGTCCTCACTCGTGCTTTTCTAAATACATATATACACACGCTCTTTCCGTCTCTGAATCACTTCTGTGCCCTGCCCGCAAATACATGTTTAAATTAACTCAATCGCTGGGTATCAAAGTGCTGCCAACGTTGCTTTAAATCCCACTTGTTTATCCAAAGCACCCGCGCTTCTAGCAGACATTCCAGGGCAAAAACATATAGATATATTTTCCATCTCTCTCAGGGTGTTTTCGCCATATCTGCCATTCCTCCGCCCCCATTAAGGGGAAACCTAGTCAGTTACAAAACCGAAAAGTGTCTTCCGCATTTAACCCAACCCCTCTGAATCAGAGAGGTGCAGGAGTCATTAACCCAACCCCTCTGAATCAGAGAGGTGCAGAAGTCATTTAACCAAACCCCTCTGAATCAGAGAGGTGCAGGAGTCATTTAACCAAACCCCTCTGAATCAGAGAGGTGCAGGAGTCATTTAACCCAACCCCTCTGAATCAGAGAGGTACAGGAGTCATTTAACCAAACCCCTCTGAATCAGAGAGGTGCAGGAGTCATTTAACCCAACTCCTCTGAATCAGAGAGTTGCAGGAGTCATTTAACCAAACCCCTCTGAATCAGAGAGGTGCAGGAGTCATTTAACCCAACCCCTCTGAATCAGAGAGGTGCAGGAGTCATTTAACCCAACTCCTCTGAATCAGAGAGTTCTGCCTTAATCAACGTCCACGTCATCATCACGGGGAGCAGTTGTTGTGTATTAACTGATTTGATCAAGGGCAGAACAGCAAACTATTTCCCACCTTGCTGGCCCCGGGATTCAAACCAGCAACCTTTCAGTTATTGGCCCAACAGTCTTAACCACTAGGCTACCTGCCACCCCTATTGTTAAGGTAATATACAGTTGAAGTCGGAAGTTTACATACACCTTAGGCAAACACATTTAAACGTAGTTTTTAACAATTACTGACATTTAATCCTAGTAAAAATTCCCTGTCTTAGGTCAGTTAGGATCACCACTTTATTTTAAGAATGTGAAATGTCAGAATAATAGTAGAGAGAATGATTTATTTCAGCTTTTATTTCTTTCATCACATTCCCAGTGGGTCAGAAGATTACATACCCTCAATTAGTATTTGGTAGCATTGTCTTTAAATTGTTTAACTTGGGTCAAACGTTTTAGGTAGCCTTCCACAATCTTCCTGACTGTTGTCTTGAGATGTTGCTACAATATATCCACATAATTTTCCTCCCTCATGATGCCATCTATTTTGTGAAGTCACCAGTCCCTCCTGCAGCAAAGCACCCCCACAACATGATGCTGCCACCCCCGTGCTTCACGGTTGAGATGGTGTTTTCTGCTTGCAGGTCTCCCCCTTTATCCTCCAAACATAACGATGGTCATTATGGCCAAACAGTTCTATTTTTGTTTCATCAGACCAGAGGATATTTCTCCAAAAAGAACGATCTTTGTCCCCTTGTGCAGTTGCAAACCGTAGTCTGGCTTTTTATGGCGGTTTTGGAGCAGTGGCTTCTTCTTTGCTGAGCGGCCTTTCAGGTTATGTCGATATAGGACTCGTTTTAGAGTGGATATAGATACTTTTTTACCTGTTTCCTCCAGCATCTTCACAAGGTTCTTTGCTGTTGTTCTGGGATTGATTTGCACTTTTAGCATCAAAGTACATTAATCTCTAGGAGACAGAACGCGTCTCCTTCCTGAGCGTTATGACGGCTGCGTGGTCCCATGGTGTTTATACTTGCATCCTATTGTTTGAACAGATGAACGTGTTACCTTCAGGAGTTTGGAAATTGCTCCCAAGGATGAACCAGACTTGTGAAGGTCTACAATTTTTTTCTGAGGTCTTGGCTGATTTCTTTTGATTTTCCCATGATGTCAACCAAAGAAGCACTGAGTTTGAAGGTAGGCCTTGAAATACATCCACAGGTACACCTCCAATTGAATCAAATGATGTCAATTAGCCTATCAGAAGCTTCTATAGCCATGACATACATTTCTGGAATTTTCCAAGCTGTTTAAAGGCACAGTCAACTTAGCGTATGTAAACTTCTGACCCACTGGAATTGTGATACAGTGAATTATAAGTGAAATATTCTGTATGTAAACAATTGTTGGAACAATTTCTTGTGTCATGCACAAAGTAGATGTCCTAACCGACTTGCCAAAACTATAGTTTGTTAACAAGAAATTTGTGGAGTGGTTGAAAAATGACTTTTAATGACTCCAACCTAAGTGTACGTAAACTTCCGACTTCATCTGTATGTAATATATAAATAATAGCTGGGCCCATACATCACATCAGACACAGGCTAGTGTAGTGTTAGCGTAGCCTCAAGGTATGACCTGCTGGTCTATTGGATATGAAATCCATTAGCTCTAATTAGCGGCCAAGGGAAATGCTAACACGGTGGGTTAGGAAAACATACTAAACTCAACTCGACGCTGCCAGGGGCTGGTTGATACGGAGAGCTGTTTTTCACTCAGCAACCTCAGAGGGATAGATTTAAAAAAATTACTTGAACATTTCTGTTTAGAGTGAGAGGCCCTAAGCGATTGATAGAGATGTTTGTAGAAAATGGATGCTGGCTCATTAGGTTTACAAGGACAAGGTGGTTCCCTTCACCAAGAAGATTTTAGCTTGGTTTTCTGTTCATCTGATGCTGGTGATATACAGTGTCCTCAGAAAGTGCTCACTCCTTGACTTGTTCCACTTTTTGGTGCGTTACAAGGTGGGATTAAAATGTATTTAAATGTCTTTTTTTGTTGTCAATGATCTACAGAAAATATTCCAATGTAAAAGTGTTCAACCCCCTGAGTCAATACATGTTCGAATCCCCTTTGGCAGAGATTAAAGCTGTGAGTCTCTAAGAGCTTTCAACACCTGGATTGTACAATATGTGTACATTATTCTTTTTAAAATTCTTCAAGCTCTATCAAGTTGGTTGTGGGCTGCTATTTACAAGTCTTGCCATCGATTTTCAAGCTGGTTTAAGTCAAAACTGTAACTAGGCCACTCAGGAACATTCAATGTCGTCTTGATAAGCAACTCCGGTGTAGATTTGGCCTTGTGTTTTAGGTTATTGTCCTGCTGAAAGGCGAATTCTTCTGCCAGTGTCTGTTAGAAAGCAGACTGAACCAGGTTTCCTATAGGATTTTGCTTGTGCTCAGCTCTATTCCGTTTCTTTTTACCCTAAAAAACCTTGATAGTCCTTGCCGATGACAAGCATACCCAAACATGATGCAGCCACCACCATGCTTGAAAATATGAAGAGTGGTACTGTTGTGTTGGATTTTCCCCAAACAAAACGCTTTGTATTCAGGACATTGTTAATTTTTTTGGCACATTTTTTTCAGTTTTACTTTAGTGCCTTATTGCAAACAGGATGCATGTTTTGGAATAGTTGTATTCATTTAGGTTAGTATTGTGGAACTACAATGTTGTTGATCCATCCTCAGTTTTCTCCTATCACAGCCATTAAACTCTGTAACTGTTTTAAAGTCACCATTGGCCTCATGTTGAAATCCCAGAGCTGTTTCCTTCCCCTCCGGCAACTGAGTTAGGAAAGATGCATGTATCTCTGTAGTGACTGGGAGTATTGATACACCATCCGAAGTGTAATTAATAACTTCACCATGCTCAAAGGGATATTCAATGTCTGCTTTTTTTTATTTTACCCATCTACCAGTAGGTGCCCTTCTTTGCGAGGCATTGGAAAACGTCCCTGGTCTTGTGTTTAAATCGGTGTTTGAAATTCACTGCTCGACTAAGGGGCCTTACAGATAATTGTATCTGTGGGGTACAGAGATGAGGTAGTCGAAACATAATTCTACTTTGACATTATGAGATATTGTGTGTAGGTCAATGACAAAGAATATAATCCATTTTAAATTCAGGCTGTAACACAACAAAACGTGGGAAAAGCCAATGAGTGTGAAGGCACCGTATTTCTGAAGGCACTGTATTATTCTGTATTGTTATATTATTAGGTCTTGTTTTGCTATAACTATAGTATAACTATATTATAACTATAGTATAACTATATTATAACTATAGTATAACTATGTTATAACTATAGTATAACTATAGTATAACTATAGTATAACTATATTATAAGCCTGGCAAAACTGAAGCTCCAATATGCAGGTTAGCCTCACTGGCTGAGCTGACTGTCTAGTGTGTGTGTGTGTGTGTGTGTGTGTGTGTGTGTGTGTGTGTGTGTGTGTGTGTGTGTGTGTATGTGTGTGTGTGTGTGTGTGTGTGTGTGTGTGTGTGTGTGTGTGTGTGTGTGTGTGTGTGTGTGTGTGTGTGTGCATTTGTGTGTTCTCTCTAACTGTTTAAACTCTGTATCTGAACACAGGTTAACAACGCAACAGCAAGAGTTATGACAAACAAAAAGGTGGCACACCCATACACGAATGGTAAGAGCTCCCCTTATCCTCCTCCCTCCTCCTCTCCTCTCTCTTTCATTCATCCTCTCTGGAGTGATCTCTGCTCTCATATCGTTCCCTCCTCTTCCTTCACCTCCTCCCTACTCCCTCCTCTTCCTTCACCTCCTCCCTACTCCCTCCTCTTCCTTCACCTCCTCCCTACTCCCTCCTCTTCCTTCACCTCCTCCCTACTCCCTCTTCCTTCACCTCCTCCCTACTCCCTCCTCTTCCTTCACCTCCTCCCTACTCCCTCTTCCTTCACCTCCTCCCCACTCCCTCTTCCTTCACCTCCTCCCTACTCCCTCCTCTTCCTTCACCTCCTCCCTACTCCCTCTTCCTTCACCTCCTCCCTACTCCCTCCTCTTCCTTCACCTCCTCCCTACTCCCTCCTCTTCCTTCACCTCCTCCCTACTCCCTCCTCTTCCTTCACCTCCTCCCTACTCCCTCCTCTTCCTTCACCTCCTCCCTACTCCCTCTTCCTTCACCCCCTCCCTACTCCCTCCTCTTCCTTCACCTCCTCCCTACTCCCTCTTCCTTCACCTCCTCCCTACTCCCTCTTCCTTCACCTCCTCCCTACTCCCTCCTACGCACTTCTTCTTTTTGACCGACAGGACAAGACAGGACAAGACAGGACAGGACAGGACAGGACAGGACAGGACAGGACAGGACAGACCGGACGGACGGACGGACGGACGGACAGACAGACTAGACAAACTAGACAAACTAGACAGACAGACAGACAGACAGACAGACAGACAGACAGACAGACAGACAGACAGACAGACAGACAGACAGACAGACAGACAGACAGACAGGACAGATCAGTATATTTGCTGTATTAACTGATGAAAACAGATGGTGCAGTATGTATTCAGTGACCCAGACTGTAACCCAATGATGACTGACCCATCACCAGGGTCTTGACTGCAGTTACTCAGGCTATTTTCTATTTGCTTGGTTTTGGTATTTTATTTTGGTTTTATTTGAATTCCACACTACATTCTTCATTTGAAATCATTTCTTGAGGGTTTTTGGAAACTGCCTATTCCATCTGGCCTTAACCATGGCTTCCCCCTGAGTTAGGAGATGATCAAACCTATGAAAAGAGTGTTCCTCAAGGGTTCTTCGGGAAGGGTAATGATTTTATGTGGAACCATAATGGCTCAAAGAACCCTTTGGACACTTCAATGGTTCTTATTAACAGCTTACAAAAGGGTTTCTTCTTATTTGAGTGATAATTCAAATACAGGGTGGCGGCTCATTAGAATATTTTAGGGAGTGGTTTACGCATAGCTATTTTTGTGTAACCCTGAGTAGGAGTGTCCTTCCAGTTCATCTAATCTGTTGTGTTTTGACTACAGCCAATAATGTGTCTCCTGAGAGACTCATACATGTCCTTGTGTTAATTGAGAATGGTTGATTAAATCAGTGGTGCTTATTTCTCTCCTCATAGACCCTCAGCCATGGCAGGGCTAGCACACCTGATTCAACTTGTCAATTAACACAATAATAACACTTTTTGCAATTTTAACAAATCAATAAGCTAACCACAATTTTTTTTTTAACTCTATGGTTCTTTGAAAGCATGTACAAATAACATTTGATTGAGGAACCATTCCACATAAAGAACAATAGGGTTGGAAATGTAGCAGAACCCTTCTTTGATGCTATATAGAACCTTTTATTAATGGTTCTTTGAAGACCATTACGAAAGGTATCTCTATAGCGCCATAAAGCTTATATTTAAAACCGTATGAGCATGGTTCTTTATAGAACCTTAAAAAAAAGGTTCCATATAGCCCCCTAAAAGGAACCCTTATTTGGCACTATATAGAGAAGTATTTTTTTTTGGTCTGTACAGGGTTCATCTGTTAACATAATAAGTGTAAAGAGGGAAAGGGGAATTGGTTCGAACATAAGGAGCGAAGGGAGGAGATGGAGAAAGTGTTGAGGGGATGGTAAGAGAGAGTGGAGGGAAAGGGGGAGGAAAGTGAATTTGGTGGAGAGGAGAGTGAATGGATGAGTGGATGGAGCAAATAAAAAGCCAAGGGCTCAATCTGAAAGGGCTTTCGGGTTCGTCTCTGTCTCTCTCTCTGACACACATTCATGTTGATGGAAGAGAGAGATAAATCCAGAGAGAGAGAGAAGAGAAAAAAGAGAGAGAGACACATGGAGAGGGAGAAGAGAGAGAGAGAGAGAAGAGAGAGAGAGAAGAGAGAGAGAGAAATGGAGAGAGATAAATGGAGAGAGGGAGAAGAGAGAGAGAGAGGAGAGAGAGAGAAATGGAGAGAGGGAAATGGAGAGAGAGAAATGGAGAGAGAGAAATGGAGAGAGAGGGATAAATGGAGAGAGAGAGGGAGAAGAGAGAGAGAGAATGGAGAGAGAGGGAGAAGAGAGAGAGAGAGAGGGAGAAGAGAGAGAGAGAAATGGAGAGAGAGAGAAATGGAGAAGAGAGAGAAATGGAGAGAGAGGGAGAAGAGAGATAGGGATAAATGGAGAGAGAGAGGGAGAAGAGAGAGAGAGATAAATGGAGAGAGAGGGAGAAGAGACGGAGAGATAAATGGAGAGAGAGAAGAGGCCAGTAATGAATTGGCCAGACATGTCAACACTCCTCTCTTCCTCCCCCCATCCCTCCATCAGAGAAGGGTTAGAGCAGTGCAGACAGAGAGAATGAGACCTGACTCTCCTTCCGTCACTGGACCACACCACCACACTACCTAACCAACACACTACCACACCACACCACCACACTGCCAAACCAACACACTACCACACCACCACACTACCACACCACCACACTACCAAACCAACACACTACCACACCACCACACTACCACACCAACACACCACCACACTACCACACCACCACACCACCACACTACCAAACCACCACACTACCACACCACCACACGACCAAACCACCACACCACCACACTACCACACCACCACACCACCACACCAACACACTAGCACACAACCAAACTACCACACTACCAAACTAGCACACTACCAAACTACCACACTACCAAACCAACACACTACCAAACTACCACACCACCACACCAACACACTACCAAACTACAACACCACCACACCACCACACCAACACACTACCAAACCACCACACTACCACACTACTACATTACCACACCAAGACACTACCACACCACCACACCACCACACTGCCACACTACCAAACCAACACACCACCACACTACCAAACCAACACACTACCAAACTACCAAACTACCACACCACCACACCACCACACCACCACACTACCACACCACCACACCACCAAACCACCACACCACCACACTACCACACTACCAAACCACCACACCATCACACTACCACACCACCACCACACTACCACACCACCAAACTACCACACCACCACCACATTACCACACAATCAAACTACCACACCACCACACTACCACACTACCACACTACCACACCACCACACCACCACACCACCACACCACTACACTACCACACTACCACACCACCACACTACCACACTACCACACCACCACACCACCACACTACAACACCACCACCACACTACCACACCACCACACTACCACACTACCACACCACCAAACTACCACACCACCACCACACTACCACACCACCACACCACCACACCACCACACCACCACACCACCACACTACCACAACACCACACCACCACACCACCACACTACCACACTACCACACCACCACACCACCACACCACCACACTACCACACCACAACACTACCACACTACCACACCACCACACTACCACACAATCAAACTACCACACCACCACACCACCAAACCAACACACCAACACACTACCACACTACCACACTACCACACCACCAAACTACCACACTACCACACTACCACACCACCAACACACTACCACACCACCACACTGCCACACTACCACACTACCACACTACCACACCACCAACACACTACCACACCACCACACTGCCACACTACCAAACCAACACACCACCACACTACCAAACCAACACACTACCAAACCACCACACTACCACACCACCACACCACCACAAAACCACACCAACACACCACCACACCACCACACCACCACACTACCACACCACCACACCAACACACCACCACACCACCAAACCAACACACCACCACACTAGCACACTACCAAACCACCACACCATCACACTACCACACTACCACACTGGCACACCACCACACTTCCACACTACCACACCAACACACCAACACACCAACACACCACCAAACCAACACACTACCAAACAACCACACTACCACACCCCCACACCACCACACTACAAAACCAACACACTACCACACCACCGAACTACCACACCACCAACACACTACCACACCACCACACCAACACACTACCACACCACCAAACTACCACACCACAAACACACTACCACACCACCACACTACCACACCACCACACTACCACACCACCACACTACCACACCACCAAACTACCACACCACCATCACACTACCACACCACCACACTACCACAACACCACACCACCACACTACCACACTACCACACCACCACACCACCACACCACCATACCACCACACTACCACACCACCACACTACCACACCACCAGACTACCACACCACCACTACACCACACTACCACACCACCAAACTACCACACCACCCCACCACACCACCACACTACCACACTACCACACCACCACACCACCAAACTACCACACTACCACACTACCACACCACCAACACACTACCACACCACCACACTGCCACACTACCACACTACCACACTACCAAACTACCACACTACCACACTACCACACTACCACACTACCAACACACTACCACACCACCACACTGCCACACTACCAAACCAACACACTACCAAACCACCACACTACCACACCACCACACCACCACACCACCACACCACCAAACCACCACACTACCACACCACCACACCACCACACCAACACACCACCACACCACCAAACCACCACACCACCACACTACCACACCACCACACCAACACACCACCACACTACCAAACCACCACACTACCACACCACCAAACCACCACATCACCACACCAACACACTACCAAAGTACCACACTACCACACCACCACACCAACACACTACCACACTACCAAACCAACCAACTACCACACCACCACACTACCACACCACCACACGACCAAACCACCACACCACCACACTACCACACCACCACACCACCACACCAACATACTAGCACACAACTAAACTACCACACTACCAAACTAGCACACTACCAAACTACCACACTACCAAACCAACACACTACCAAACTACCACACCACAACACCAACACACTACCAAACTACCACACCACCACACCACCACACCAACACACTACCAAACCACCACACTACCACACTACTACATTACCACACCAAGACACTACCACACCACCACACTGCCACACTACCAAACCAACACACCACCACACTACCAAACCACCACACTACCAAACAACCACACCACCACACCACCACACCACCACACCAACACACCACCACACCACCAAACCACCACACCACCACACTACCACACTACCAAACCACCACACCATCACACTACCACACTACCACACTAACACACCACCACCACACTACCACACCACCAAACTACCACACCACCACCACATTACCACACAATCAAACTACCACACCACCACACTACCACACTACCACACTACCACACCACCACACTACCACACCACCACACCACCACACCACCACACCACCACACTACCACACCACCACACCACCACACTACCACACTACCACACCACCACACCACCACACTACCAGACCACCAAACTACCACACCACCACCACACCACCACCACACCACCACAACACCACACCACCACACCACCACACTACCACACCACCACACCACCACACCACCACACTACCACACCACAACACTACCACACTACCACACCACCACACTACCACACAATCAAACTACCACACCACCACACCACCAAACCAACACACCAACACACTACCACACTACCACACTACCACACCACCAAACTACCACACTACCACACTACCACACCACCAACACACTACCACACCACCACACTGCCACACTACCACACTACCACACTACCACACCACCAACACACTACCACACCACCACACTGCCACACTACCAAACCAACACACCACCACACTACCAAACCAACACACTACCAAACCACCACACTACCACACCACCACACCACCACAAAACCACACCAACACACCACCACACCACCAAACCACCACACTACCACACCACCACACCACCACACCACCACACCACCATCACACTACCACACCACCACACTACCACAACACCACACCACCACACTACCACACTACCACACCACCACACCACCACACCACCATACCACCACACTACCACACCACCACACTACCACACCACCAGACTACCACACCACCACTACACCACACTACCACACCACCAAACTACCACACCACCCCACCACACCACCACACTACCACACTACCACACCACCACACCACCAAACTACCACACTACCACACTACCACACCACCAACACACTACCACACCACCACACTGCCACACTACCACACTACCACACTACCAAACTACCACACTACCACACTACCACACTACCACACTACCAACACACTACCACACCACCACACTGCCACACTACCAAACCAACACACTACCAAACCACCACACTACCACACCACCACACCACCACACCACCACACCACCACACCACCAAACCACCACACTACCACACCACCACACCACCACACCAACACACCACCACACCACCAAACCACCACACCACCACACTACCACACCACCACACCAACACACCACCACACTACCAAACCACCACACTACCACACCACCAAACCACCACATCACCACACCAACACACTACCAAAGTACCACACTACCACACCACCACACCAACACACTACCACACTACCAAACCAACCAACTACCACACCACCACACTACCACACCACCACACGACCAAACCACCACACCACCACACTACCACACCACCACACCACCACACCAACATACTAGCACACAACTAAACTACCACACTACCAAACTAGCACACTACCAAACTACCACACTACCAAACCAACACACTACCAAACTACCACACCACAACACCAACACACTACCAAACTACCACACCACCACACCACCACACCAACACACTACCAAACCACCACACTACCACACTACTACATTACCACACCAAGACACTACCACACCACCACACTGCCACACTACCAAACCAACACACCACCACACTACCAAACCACCACACTACCAAACAACCACACCACCACACCACCACACCACCACACCAACACACCACCACACCACCAAACCACCACACCACCACACTACCACACTACCAAACCACCACACCATCACACTACCACACTACCACACTACCACACCACCACCACACTACCACACCACCAAACTACCACACCACCACCACATTACCACACAATCAAACTACCACACCACCACACTACCACACTACCACACTACCACACCACCACACTACCACACCACCACACCACCACACCACCACACCACCACACCACCACACTACCACACCACCACACCACCACACTACCACACTACCACACCACCACACAAAGAACAAATCAATCCCAACTCCAAAAACATCCAACACACCAAATCACCACCACCACCAATACCGACAGAATCCACACACAACACACCACAACCAACTACCACAC
>NW_024061422.1:0-39845 GCF_016432855.1 Salvelinus namaycush
ACACACAGTGTTGGCTAGTGTCACCTCTACTTCTCTCTCTCTATAGTGTGTCTTGTCTCCAGTGATCCCCTGCTGATAGCACACTAATCCAGACAGCCCTGCAGCACTGAGCTCCCACTCTCCCCGCAGCACTGAGCTCCCACTCTCCCCGCAGCACTGAGCTCCCACTCTCCCCGCAGCACTGAGCTCCCACTCTCCCCGCAGCACTGAGCTCCCACTCTCCCCGCAGCACTGAGCTCCCTCTCTCCCCGCAGCACTGAGCTCCCTCTCTCCCCGCAGCACTGAGCTCCCACTCTCCCCGCAGCACTGAGCTCCCACTCTCCCCGCAGCACTGAGCTCCCACTCTCCCCGCAGCACTGAGCTCCCACTCTCCCCGCAGCACTGAGCTCCCACTCTCCCCGCAGCACTGAGCTCCCACTCTCCCCGCAGCACTGAGCTCCCACTCTCCCCGCAGCACTGAGCTCCCACTCTCCCCGCAGCACTGAGCTCCCACTCTCCCCGCAGCACTGAGCTCCCACTCTCCCCGCAGCACTGAGCTCCCACTCTCCCCGCAGCACTGAGCTCCCACTCTCCCCGCAGCACTGAGCTCCCTCTCTCCCCGCAGCACTGAGCTCCCACTCTCCCCGCAGCACTGAGCTCCCTCTCCTGTCTTCTTCCTCCATCCCTCTACTTCTCTCTCAAGTCAAATTTTATTGTTCTCGTATACATATTGTGCAAATGTTATCGTAGGTGCAGCGAAATGCTTGTTTCTAGCTCCAACAGCGCAGTATACCGAACAATAGAAAACAACACACAAATCCAAAACCTTTAAAAATTAAGAAAATAAGAAATCTAAATAATTTTTGTTAATTAATTGTTCAGCAGTCTTATGGCTTGGGGATAGAAGCTGTTAAGGAGCCTTTTGGTCCTAGACTTGGCACTCCGGTACCGCTTGCCGTGCAGTAGCAGAGAAAACAGTCTATGACTTGGGTGACTGGAGTCTTTGACAAATTTTGGGGCTTTCCTCTGACACCGCCTAGTATATAGGTCCTGGATGGCAGGAAGCTTGGCCCCAGTGATGTACTGGGCCGTACGCACTACCCTCTGTAGTGCCTTACGGTCAGATGCTGAGCAGTTACCATACTAGGCGGTGATGCAACGGCACAGGAAGCTCTTGATGGTGCAGCTGTAGAACTTTTTGAGGATCTGGGGACCCATGCCAAATATTTTTCTCCCGAGGGGGAAAAGGTGCTGTCATGTCCTCTTCACGAATGACTTGGTGTGTTTGGACCATGACAGTTCGTTGGTGATGTGGATACCAAGGAACTTGAAAAACTCTCAAACCGCTCCCCTACAGCCCCGTTGATGTTAACGGGGGCCTGTTCGGCCCGCCTTTTCCTGTAGTAAACGGTCAGCTCCTTTGTCTTGCTCACATTGAGGGAGAGGTTGTTGTCCTGGCACCACACTGCCAGGTCTCTGACCTTCTCCCCATAGGCTGTCTCATCATTGTCGGTGATCAGGCCTACCACTGTTGTGTCGTCAGCAAACTTAAATGATGGATTTGGAGTCGTGATTGGACACGCAGTCGTGGGTGAACAGGGAGTACAGGAGGGGACTAAGTACACACTCCTGAGGGGCCCCAGTGTTGAGGATCAGCGTAGTAGACGTGTTGTTGCCTACCCTTACCACCTGGGGGAGGCCTGTCAGGAAGTCCAGGATCCAGTTGCAGAGGGAGGTGTTTAGTCCCAGGGTCCTTAGTTTAGTGATGAGCTTTGAGGGCACTATGGTGTTGAACACTGAGCTGTAGTCAAAGCATTCTCACATAGGTGTTCCTTTTGCCCAGGTGGGAAAGGGCAGTGTGGAGTGCGATTGAGATTGCGTCATCTGTGGATCTGTTGGGGCAGTATGCGAATTGGAGTGGGTCTAGGGCATCCAGGAGGATGATGTTGATGTGAGCCATGACCAGCCTTTCAAAGCACTTCATGGCTACCAACGTGAGTGCTACGGGGCGGTAATCATTTAGGCAGGTTACCTTCACTTCTTTGGGCACAGGGACTATGGTGGTCTGCTTGAAACATGTAGGTATTACAGACTCGGTCAGGGAGAGGTTGAAAATGTCAGTGAAGACACTTGCCAGTTGGTCCCCGCATTCTTTCAGTACACGTCCTGATAATCCGTCTGCCCTGCGGCTTTGTGAATGTTGACCTGTTTAAAGATCTTGCTCTCATCGGCTACCGAGAGCGTTATCACACAGTCGCCAAGAACAGCTGGAGCTCTCATGCATGTTTCAGTGTTGCTTGCCTCGAAGCGAAGGCATTTAGCTCATCTGGTAGGCTTGCGTCACTGGTCAGCTTGCGGCTGGGTTTCCCTTTGTAGTCCGTAATAGTTTTCAAGCCCTGCCACATCCAACAAGCGTCAGAGCTGGTGTAGTAGGATTCAATCTTAATCCTATTTGACGCTTTGCTTGTTTGATGGTTCATCTGATGGCATAGCGGGATTTCTTATAGAAATTAGTGTCCCGCTCCTCCTTGAAAGCGGCAGCTCTATGCTTTAGCTCAACGCGGATGTTGCCTGTAATCCATGGCTTCTGGTTGAGATATGTACGTACGGTCACTGTGGGGACGACGTTGTCGATGCACTTATTGATGAAGCCGGTGACTGAGGTGGTATACTGCCATTTGATGAATCCGGGAACACATTCCAGTATGTGCTAGAAAAACAGTTCTGTATCTGACCACTTCCGTATTGAGCGAGTCACTGGTATTTCCTTCTTAGTTTTTGCTTGTAAGCAGGAATCAGGAGGCTAGAATTATGGTCAGATTTGCCAAATGGAGGGCGGGGGAGAGCTTTGTATGCATCTCTGTGTGTGGAGTAAAGGTGGTCTAGAGGTTTTCTTCCTCTGGTTGTACATGTGACATGGTGGTAAAAATGAGGTAAAATGGATTTAAGTTTGCCTGCAGTAAAGTCCCTGGCTACTAAGAGTGTCGCTTCTGGATGAGCATTTTCTTGTTTGCTTATGGCCTTATATAGCTGGTTGAGTGCGGTCTTAGTGCCAGCATCGGTTTGTTGTGGTAAATAGACGGCTATGAAAAATATAGATGAGAACTCTCTTGGTAGATAGTGTGGTCTACAGCTTATCATAAGGTACTCTACCTCAGGCGAGCAATACCTCGAGACTTCTTTAATATTAGACATCGCGCACCAGCTGTTATTGACAAATAGACACACACCCCCGCCCCTGTAGCTTCTCTGTTCTGCCAGTGCATGGAAAATCCCGCCAGCTCTATATTATTCGTGTCGTCGTTCAGCCACGACTCTGTGAAACATAAGATATTACAGTTTTTAATGTCCCGTTGGTAGTATAATCTTGATCGTAGGTCATCCATTTTATTTTCCAATGATTGCACCTTGGCCAATAGAAGAGATGGCAGTTGGAGTTTACTCAATCGCCTAAGAATTCAGCCCGACCTCCGCCCCCGTTTTTTTTCTGTCTTTTCTTCACGCAAATGACGGGGATCTGGGCCTGTTCCCAAGAAAGCAGTATATCCTTCACATCGGACTCGTTAATGAAAAAATATTCTTCCAGTTTGAGGTGAGTAATCGCTGTTCTGATGTCCAGAAGTAATTTTCGGTCATAAGAGACGGTAGCAGCAACATTATGTACTAAATAAGTAAAAAAATAAGTTACAAACAACTCGAAAAACCTAACAAAATAGCACAGTTGGTTGGGAGCACGTAAAACGTCAGCCATCCCCTTAAGCGCCATTATAAGGTGCAAGGTGGAGTACCGGATGGTAGCCAGATAGTAAGAGTGACTAAGTTCAGGGCAGGGTACTAAGCGGAGGCTGGCTAGTGGTGACTATAAGAGTCTGATGGCCTGGAAATATAAGCTGTTTTTCACTCTCTCGGTCCCAGCTTTGATGCACCTGTACTGTCTTCGCCTTCTAGATGGTAGCGGGGTGAACAGGCAGTGGCTCGGGTGGCTGAGGTCATCTCATCTACTGTCCCTCTCTATTAGTCTCTCATCCCTTTCTCTCTCCATCCTCTTCTCTTTCCTGTCTTCCATCCTTCCCTTTTTGTCCTTGACTCTCTTTACCTATCATCTCTCTGCCCTCTCTCCGCCCTCTCCCTGTGCCCTCTCCCTGTGCCCTCTCCCTCCGCCCTCTCACTCCGCCCTCTCACTCCGCCCTCTCCCTGCGCTCTCTCCCTGCGCCCTCTCCCTGCGCCCTCTCCCTGTGCCATCTCACTCCACCATCTCCCTGTGCTGTCTCCCGGTGCCCCCTCCTTGCGCCCCCTCCTTGCGCCCTCTCCCTGCGCCCTCTCCCTGCGCCCTCTCCCGGCGCCCTCTCACTCCGCCCTCTCACTCCGCCCTCTCCCTGCGCTCTCTCCCTGCGCCCTCTCCCTGCGCCCTCTCCCTGTGCCATCTCACTCCACCATCTCCCTGTGCTGTCTCCCGGTGCCCCCTCCTTGCGCCCCCTCCTTGCGCCCTCTCCCGGCGCCCTCTCCCGGCGCCCTCTCCCGGCGCCCTCTCCTTGCGCCCTCTCCCTGCGCCCTCTCCCTGCGCCCTCTCCCTGCGCGATCTCCTTGCGCGATCTCCCTGCGCTCTCTCCCGGTGCTCTCTCCTTGCGCCCTCTCCTTGCGCCCTCTCCCTGCGCCCTCTCCCTGCGCCCTCTCCCTGCGCCCTCTCCCTGCGCCCTCTCCCTGCGCCCTCTCCCTGCGCCCTCTCACTCCGCCCTCTCACTCCGCCCTCTCACTCCGCCCTCTCCCTCCGCCCTCTCCCTCCGCCCTCTCCCTGCGCCCTCTCCCTGCGCCCTCTCCCTGCGCTCTCTCCCGGCGCCCTCTCCCGGCGCCCTCTCCCTGCGCCCTCTCACTCCACCCTCTCCCTGTGCTCTCTCTCCCCTTTGTTTCCTTTCTCCTCATCGACAACTCTTCTCCTTTATTCCTCTCTTTCCACTCTCTTACACTACCATTCTCTTCAATTTTCTTGCTCTCTCTTCTTCTCCTCCCCACTTTAGTTCTCTCTGAGCACCCTGACATAGAGCCTACATAGGACAGAGAGTGGAGGAGTCCATGAAAGCCTGATTCACTGTTGTTGCGTTGTTAACACTGGAAGTAGAGCAGAAATATGCTATGTGTACCGAAGAAAGTAGTGTGATGTGTGTGAGAGAGAATAGTTGGTGACAGAGAACCGTGGTGACAGAACCGTGGTGACAGAGAACCAGTAGGATTGAATGTGGGCTAGATGACACCTGAGCCATGTTAAAACACATACAGACACAAACATTCCACTCCCTTACCCTCCAGAGCAGTCACACATGGGAAGATAACTGGGACCAAAATACCCCCATACAGATATGACAATGGCAGATGACCTACGGTAGTACTGAACATGCACTAGCTTAATATTCCATGAACACAAGCATAACTCTAGACTTCCTAAACTAACTTTGTCCTTCTCTCTCTCATTCCTGTCTCTCTGCGTAGGCTAATGCCTGAAGCTGTGCTTGCAAATCATGCTGTGACACTGAAACATTGGGAGGCGGGGCAGGGGAGGCTGGAGGAGTATAGGGGGACAGAGAGACGAGTCTGGGAGGACAAGATAATGAGGTTTCCATAGGAGGTTGCTGGCTGCAGCTCTGAATGCTTGGCAAAGTCACGCTCTCTCACTCTCTCTCTCTCTGAAGAGTATATTGCTAGTCTAGTCCTGGCCTGATAGTGCGCTTCACATTTAAGCCAGACGCAACAACAGCCAACAGTATCCACCTTGGTATGAGGTCAATATCCAAGCCTCAGCTCCAAACTATGTCACAGCACATCCCTCAAAGCAATTCTGCACTATCATCCCATATCACACCAAGTGAAAGAAAAGCAATCGAGCACAAACCATCTCTATTATATTGTAGTAAAGCAACAGTTACACCTTCCTCCTGAAGAACTGGAAACGGATGTGTCCTCTACTGTCATGGTTTAGCCTACTACTTACTTTTACACTTGAGCGCATGCTGGGCGTTGATTGGCTGGTTACAAACGTCGCACCAGTCCTGAGTAACTGTTCTGGTCCAGAACAGGTGGCCCTCTCCTGTCTCCGCCCGCACGCGCGGGTCCTCCTGCTCTTGGGAGGTAAATATTGACCAGGCCTCCTTCCGGTGTGGTTCTGTGCGCGCGAGTTTAACGACCCCTGTCCTTCCCTGTGTCAACCGCTCCATCGGTGGCCCCCCGGTGTCCCCTTTGGTACCCGGCCCGGTGGTCTCACCAGGGAGGCTGTGGGATGCGCGCATCCTGACTGGTCGGTCCCGATGTGAGTGTGCGCCAGTGTGTCCGTTTGTGGGCGCGCTTGATCTGTCACACTTGGCATCTGCTATCTGTTCGTTGGCCGATGTGCTTGACCGAACATTTGTGACGGTCTTCAGTGGACTCTCTCCGTCATCGGCATAGCCATTGCCGCTTGCCCTCCGTTCGCTTTGACCAGTGTCCTCCCTCGCCGCTGTCGTGTCTCTCTCGGTGTGCCCACAATCAGGCCTGCTGCTGTCGCGTTCTCTGTCCAAGCTACGTGGCACCAGCCCCGGCTGAGCCCCACTACTCACCCCGGGATTCCCCCCTCCTACCTCGGCTGCTGCTCTTTGGTGTGCCGGGGTCAGGGACGGGTTTAGCGGGGTTGATGTGACTGCTGATAAGACCGACACCGAACCGCACTCCCGCTTCACCGATATCTTCCTGGTCACCATATTCTCCAGGGAGTATTTCCTCGGTAACGTTATTTTCTTCTTCCCGGTGGCCGTTATTTCCTTAAAGAAAAACTCCTGGTCTGGAGCTGGACGATGCGGTCTTGGTCCTACCACGCTCACTGAAGCCATTGCCCTGCTGCTAATACAATGCCCTAATAATGTGTGTGTATCGGTGCGTGTGCGGTGAATGTAAACTAAATTGAAGCGCGAGCCAGGCATGAAGTGTGACACATCTGCAACGACGACTCTGAAAGCGTTTAAATGCCACAGGGGGACGAGCACTCTTAAAGCGGCAGTGTGCTTAATCCAGGGATTATTCAGTGATTTTACATGAGTGTAGACTAACCAGGGATTAAACTACTACTTGGTTACTTCTACTAATACTACTACTACAGTACTATTATTATTTATACTACTATTACAGTAGCCTACTACTACACTATTTATAGCCATGAAGTGCTTTGAAAGGCTGGTCATGGCTCACATCAACATCATCATGCTGGAAACCCTAGACCCACTCCAATTCGCATACTGCCCCAACAGATCCACAGATGACACAATCTCAATCGCACTCCACACTGCCCTTTCCCACCTGGACAAAAGGAACACCTATGTGAGAATGCTTTGACTACAGCTCAGTGTTCAACACCATAGTGCCCTCAAAGCTCATCAATAAACTAAGGACCCTGGGATTAAACACCTCCCTCTGCAACTGGATCCTAGACTTCCTGACGGGCCGCCCCCCAGGTGGTAAGGGTAGGCAACACATCTGCCACGCTGATCCTCAACACTGGGGCTCCTCAGGGGTGCGTGCTTAGTCCCCCCCCCGTACTCTCTTTTCACCCACGACTGCGTGGCCAAACACGACTCCAACACCATTATTAAGTTTGCTGACGACACAAGTGGTAGACCTGATCACCGACAACGATGAGAGCCTATAGGGAGGTCAGAGACCTGGCAGTGTGGTGCCAGGACAACAACCTCTTCCTCAATGTGAGCAAGACAAAGGAGATGATTGTGGACTACAGGGGCTGAAGTGGAGCGGGTCGTGAGTTTCAAGTTCCTTTGTGTCCACATCACCAATAAACTATCATGGTCCAAACACACCGAGACAGTTGTGAAGAGGGCGCGAACACCTTTTCCCCTTCAGGCGCCAAGTCTAGGACCAAAAGATTGCTTAACAGCTTCTACCCCAAAGCCATAAAACTGCTGAACAATTAATAAAATGGCAACCGGATTATTAAATTGACCCCCCCTTTGTTTTTTTACTCTGCTGCTACGCTGTTTATTATCTATGCATAGTCACTTTACAAATGACCTTGACTAACCGGTACCCCCTGGATGTAGCCTCATTATTGTTATGTCATTTTCTTGTCTTACTTTTTACTTTAGTTTATATAGTAAATATTTTCTTAACTCTATTTCTTCAACTGTATTGTTGGTTAAGGGCTTGTACGTAAACATTTAACAGTAAGGTTTACACTAAATACAATTTGATATGGGCCTACTATAGGCTACTACTACTGCTACAGATGAGGATGACATAGACATGTTTTTCACCATTCTTTCCAACCATTATTATGGAATCATTTGTTGGTGACTGAGCCCAAAGACAAAAATCCATGAACTTCTGAACTTGTTCTGTTGCCATTAGCCTACAGTACATTGAACCTATAAACATGGGGATAGACAGTGAATCCATCCACGTACATAGCTTATGAAGAAGTACAAATGCAAACCATTTAGCCTGCTGTGTTACGATTAGGAAAAGTATAAAATTTCCATGTCACAATACATCATCTGTTTTATAAGAAACCACATGACGCAGTGAGCTTGTTCCCCACGAGACAAATTCCCCCAACGGTTTACAGAACACCCCTCTCACAAACACCCAACCACGCACACATAAGGCTCATACACAAATACCTTTCACTTTCACATTATGAAAGTGTATTTAGTTTACATTGCGATGAGTTTAATTGTTTCTTGTTTACTCAGGAAAACCTCCTGTTTGTCAGTCTTACTCTTCATCGGTCATTCTCAAACCAGTTGGCACTGAGTCAAATTGAGCCGTTGTAGATATTCAGTAATTGCACAGTGAAGTCGGGAGGCTGAAAAGATTTGTCATGGGCCTTCAAATCCTCAAAAAGTTATCGAGAGCATCTTGACTGATTGCATCACCGCTTGGTAGGGTATATGTACGTATGGCCAATACATCACTGGGGCCGAGCTCCCTGCCATCCAGGTCCTCTATACCAGGCCGTGTCAGAGGAAGGCCCCAAAAATGGTCAAAGACTCCAGCCTCTCTCTACCACATGGCAAGCGGCAACTTCTACCCCCAAGCCATAAGACTTCTAAACAAGACTGCTAAATAGCTAATCAATTGGCTATCATATGTGTGTGCTCTGCGAATGTTTTCTCTATATGTAATTTCCTCATGTTTCATGTCTGAAGGCAGCTGATGTCACCCACTGTATGTTCTCCCTTGTGACTTTGTAGCCGGGCAATCATATCAACATAAACAAATGTTTAAATCGCATTATGATTCCACACGTCCAGTGGTTCATTTATGGGTTTAATCATGGTACACACATACTAATGACACCATATTGGCTTTGGTCCTGAGCTTCCGTTTGACCCATTTCAGCAGGGGCACTGGGTAGATGAGGGAATCTATCTACCCCTCTCTCTTCTGTCTGTCTGTCTGTTCATCTGTCTGTCTGTCCGTTCATCTGCCTGTTCATCTGTCTGTCCGTCCGTCCGTCCGTCTGTGAGTGTGTGTGTGTGTGTGTGTGTGGGGTTGTCTGGTCACAGTCCGATGGGACTGGGTAGATCAGGCTCCAGCATGGTTGCAGAGGTAACAGCTCCCAGACTGCAGAAGAGAAAGATTCAGGTCTTAATAAAGCTTGTCCCATAAGGACACCCTATTCCCTTTATAGTTCACCATGTTGGGCCCTGGTCAAAAGTAGTGCACTATATTGGGAATAGGTTGCCATTTGAGACATATTTTGGGACATAGTCAATGCTACAGTTTGTCCTTCAGATGAAACACTTGAGAAAGTTAGGAGGTTAGAGGTTAAGGTTAGGAGGTTAGAGATTAAGGTTCGGAGGTTAGGGGCTAAGGTTAGGAGGTTAGGGTTAGGGGCAGAAGGTCAGAGGTTAGAGGTTAAGGTTAGGAGACTAGAGGTTAGGAGGTTAAGGTTCAGGGCTAAGGTTAGGGGCTAAGGTTAGGAGGTTAGGGGCTAAGGTTAAGGTCAGGAGGTTAAGATTAGGAGGTTAGGGGCTAAAGTTAGGAGGTTAGAGGTTAAGGTTAGGAGGTTAAGGTTAGGAGGTTAAGGTTAGAAGGTTAGGGGCTAAGGTTAGGAGGTTAGGGTTAAGGGCTAAGGTTAGAAGTTAAGGCTAGGAGGTTAGGGTTAGGGGCTAAGGTTAGGAGGTTAGAGGTTAAGGGCTAAGGTTAAGGGCTAAGGTTAAGGGCTAAGGTTAGAGGTTAAGGTTAGGGGCTAAGGTTAGGAGGTTAGAGGTTAAGGTTAGGGGCTAAAATTAGGAGGTTAGAGGTTAAGGTTAGGGGCTAAAATTAGGAGGTTAGAGGTTAAGGTTAGGGGCTAAGGTTAGGAGGTTAAGGTTAGGGGCTAAGGTTAGGAGATTAGAGGTTAAGATTAGGAGGTTAAAGTTAGGAGGTTAAGGTTAGGAGCTAAGGTTAGGAGCTAAGGTTAGGAGGTTAGAGGTTAAGGGCTAAAATTAGGAGGTTAGAGGTTAAGGTTAGGGGTTAGAGGTTAGGAGGTTAAGGACTAAGGTTAGAAGTTAACGTTAGGGTTAGGGGTTAAGGTTAGGAGGTTAAGGTTAGGGGCTAAGGTTAGGAGTTAAAGTTAGGGGCTAAGGTTAGGAGGTTAGAGGTTAAGATTAGGGACTAAGGTTAGGAGGTTAGAGGTTAAGGTTAGGAGGTTAGAGTTATGGGCTAAGGTTAGGAGGTTAAGGTTAGGAACTAAGATTAGGAGGTTAGGGTTATGGGCTAAGGTTAGGAGGTTAAGGTTAGGAACTAAGGTTAGGAGGTTAAGGTTAGGAACTAAGGTTAGGAGGTTAGGGTTATGGGCTAAGGTTAGGAGGTTAAGGTTATGGGCTAAGGTTAGGGGCTAAGGCTAGGGTTATGGGCTAAGGTTAGGAGGTTAGGGTTATGGGCTAAGGTTAGGAGGTTAGGGTTATGGGCTAAGGTTAGAGGTTAGGGGCTAAGGTTAGGAGGTTAGGGTTATGGGCTAAGGTTAGGAGGTTAGGGTTATGGGCTAAGGTTAGGGGCTAAGGTTAGAGGTTATGGGCTAAGGTTAGAGGTTATGGGCTAAGGTTAGGAGGTTAGGGTTATGGGCTAAGGTTAGGGTTATGGGCTAAGGTTAGGAGGTTAGGGCTATGGGCTAAGGTTAGGAGGTTAGGGTTATGGGCTAAGGTTAGGAGGTTAGGGTTATGGGCTAAGGTTAGGAGGTTAGGGTTATGGGCTAAGGTTAGGAGGTTAGGGTTATGGGCTAAGGTTAGGAGGTTAGGGTTATGGGCTAAGGTTAGGAGGGTAAGGCCACTGACCTCTCAATGATGTTGTTGTTGGATTGCAACTCTCTCACCACTATCTCCATCTCCTCCTTTAGCTGTTGCATCCTGGACACACACCGATTAAACACAGGGGTTTACACACACATGCAGCCAGGCACATCTCTCACACACATCTCTCACACACACACACACACCTGAGGACCATGTGGTCCTTGTCCCTGGGTGTGGCCTCCTGACCCCCTGGGCCTGTCTGTCCTGGCTGGACTCTGAGCAGGACTCTGTCCAGGAACTGAGGAGAGCACAGCAGGACAATGGTCAGTGTTATCTTTAAAGCTGCTTATTGGTGTAGGGATGATGCTAGAGATTAGAGGTTAAAGGATAACCATTTTTTCCCTCTCAATCAATATCTTGTTTTAATAAAAAATATATTATTGTTAAACAATTATTACAGTTGTCACGATCGTCATAATGTGGAAGAGGAGGACCAAAGCGCAGCGTGGTTTGAATACATTCTTCTATATTTAATGAAGAACACTTAAACAAAAACAACAAAACCAATAAGACGAACGTGACTGTTAACCTCCTAATATAAACACTGTGCTAACATGACATAGACAATAACCCACCACCCACAATACAAAACAGACTACCAAAATATGGTTCCCAATCAGAGACAACGCTAAACACCTGTCTCTGATTGAGAACCATATCAGGCCAAACACATAGAAATATACAAACCAGACATACAACATAGAATGCCCACACAGATCACACCCTGACCAACCAAAACATAAAACATACAAAGCAAACTATGGTCAGGGCGTGACAACAGTCAGTTATTAATTATTATATAGTTATTATATTTCTCTATATCAATATATTGTTTTAATATTTGTATTTATTTATTATTAAACAATTGTTGTAGTTCAAGGAAAACCTTGTTCTGGCGCTCCTCACACGTCTCCAGGTCCCCCATCAGCCCTCGGGAGAAAATGCCAAAGTCTGACAGCCTGCACTGCATCTCACGGAGAACACTGACAACACAGAAATAAAGAACACTGACCACAGAAATAAAGAACACTGACAACACACACATAAAGAACACTGACAACACACACATAAAGAACACTGACAACACACACATAAAGAACACTGACAACACACACATAAAGAACACTGACAACACACACATAAAGAACACTGACAACACACACATAAAGAACACTGACAACACACACATAAAGAACACTGACAACACACACATAAAGAACACTGACAACACACACATAAAGAACACTGACAACACACACATAAAGAACACTGACAACACACACATAAAGAACACTGACAACACACACAAAGAACACTGACAACACACACATAAAGAACACTGACAACACACACATAAAGAACACTGACAACACACACATAAAGAACACTGACAACACACACATGAAGAACACTGACAACACAACAGCGTGAGGAGCGAGTTGATATCACTAAAAGGTGTGTGTGTGTGTCTAACCTGCTCCAGGTCGATGCTGAGGCCAGCAGGTCTCGATACTTCTGTAGACATTCCTCTCTAAACAGAACCTTCACACGCTTTATATGGGATGACAGGTGGAGCCTAGCAGAGAGAGAGAGCAGGATATGATACACACAAACACCACATTTTCCTCAGAAACAATGCTGACATACTCACTTCTCAAACTTGTGTATCTGCTCATCATTGTAGGCAAGCTCTAGAACAATCACAAGGGAGACATTTATTAAACACTCCAAACACAGGAGGCACACGTTAGACAGACAGACAGACAGACAGACAGACAGACAGACAGACAGACAGACAGACAGACAGAGAGACAGAGAGAGAGACAGAGACAGAGACAGAGACAGAGACAGAGACAGAGACACACACTTCCAGTCAGTCGGTCCTTGCGGTACTGTTGGTGGATGGCCATGATCTTCTCCAGGAGGACCTCCATCTTCTGGATGCTGTAGAGGTGAGGGGTCAGAGTTCACACCAGATGCCATTTTAACCCCAACTCTGCAACCCCTTGGCCCGAGCCCTTGTAGAGATGTGAATAAGGACGGAACAGGCATAAACATGATGAAGAAAGTCTCACCTGTTGTCCTCAGACAGATTCTCAGAGTGTTTGGCCAGTTCTACATGCATGTGTTCTAGACGGGTCTGGAATTCCCGGATCCCTCCGGCGTACACTGGCAGGTTCTCCCTGATCTACATGGAGAGAACAAGGACAAACAACACCAGCCCAAACCTCAAGAGAGACAGCCACAGCCAGTGTCAAGGATCCTCCCTCCCACCCAACACCCTTCCCCAGTCAGTTTCAACGGCATGTCTCTCACCAGTCGCAGCTTCTTGCTGTCGTCAGTGGACTCTGGGGCTTGCAGGGGGAACTGTCCTCTGCAAGACGAGAGGATGAGAGGATGACAGGAGGGAGGGAGGGTGAGAGGATGAGAGGAGGGAGGGAGGGTGAGAGGAGGAGAGGAGGGAGGGTGAGAGGGGAGGAAGACAGGAGTGAGGGAGGGTGAGAGGATCAGAGGATGAGAGGAGGGAGGGAGGGTGAGAGGAGATGATGAGAGGAGTGAGGGAGGGTGAGAGGTGAGGAAGACAGGAGGGAGGGTGAGAGGTGAATTAAAGTAAAGATACAACTGGTTTAGGTATTCACTGCTCACAATGTGACAATGACTGAGATTGTAAGTGTTTTGTATGTGAGTGTGTGTATGTGGTCTTGTCGGTCACTCACAGTGTGTGTAGTCTGTGCTCAGAACTGAGGCAGGAGTGCAGTCTCATGTTGACCATGCTGATACTGAGCAGCGAGTCACCACACTCCCTACCCACCTTCTCCCTGGGTAGACAGAGAGGGGAGAGCATGGGTCATGGCAGATCGATGGGATGATGCTGGTTTGTTCTCACGGTGTGTGTGTGGGTCTCACATGTAGCTGTAGTATCCATGTAAGAACAGTTCTCTGTGTGTGTGCAAGGAACGCACTATCCTCAGGTACTGATAGACCACTCCTACTATCAACTAGACAGAGGAGAATGGGAGAGAGGGGAGAAAAGAGGGGGGTGACTAAAGAGACTGATTCACTCAATAGAAAAACACAACCATCAACAGACCATTCAGCTGAGAGTTTTAACTGTCTCTTCCAGTTGGTCACACAGTGCTGGATCCCATGTCATGACTAACTTACCTTGGAGAAAGAGTAGTCTGCCACAACGTCAAACCGGGATGGGATGTTGGGCATCTCAGCTACAGAGGACAAAACACACATCATTTATAGTTTATTAATCAATAACAATACCCATTGACATTGAGTGTACATAACATTAAGGACAGCTTCAGAACAGCCTCAATTCGTTGGGGAATAGTCTACAAGGTGCCAAAAGCGTTCCACAGGGATGCTACCATACCCCATGTAATTGTAATAACATACAGAAACTCAAGTTCTTTTGTTCACCCGAACTAGAATACCTCACAATCAAATGCCGACCGTATTATCTCCCAAGATAATTATCTTTGGTTATTGTCACAGCCATGTTTATCCCCCCTCAAGCCAATACCACGACGGCCCTCAAGGAACTTCACTGGACTTTATGCAAACTGGAAACCACATATCTTGAGGCCACATTTATTGTAGCTGGGAACTTCAACAAAACAAATTTGAGGAAAAGGCTTCCTAAATCCTATCAGCATAGCGACTGTAGCACTCGCGCCAGAAAAACACTTGACCATTACTACTCCAACTTCCGGGATGCATACAAGGCCCTCCCCCGCCCTCCTTTCGACAAATATGACCACGACTCCAATTTTCCCCCCTTCCCGTGCTAAGGACTATTCAAGGAATCCACGCTTCAAGATTGTTTTGATCACGCGGACTGGGATATGTTCCGGGTAGCTTCGGAGAATAATATTGACGTGTACAACGAGACGGTGACTGAGTTTATCAGGAAGTGTATAGGAGATGTTGTACCCACTGTGACTATTAAAACCTAACCTAACCAGAAACCGTGGCTAGATGGCAGCATTCGCGCTAAACTGAAAGTGCGAACCACCGCATTTAACCATGGCAAGGTGACTGGGAATATGGTAGAATACAAACAGAGCGGTCATTCCCTCCGTAAGGCAATCAGACAGGCAAAATGTCAGTATAGAGACAAAGTGGAGTCCCAATTCAACGGCTCAGACACCAGACGTATGTCACAGGGTCTACAGACAATCATGGACTACAAAAGGAAAACCAGCAACGTCGCGGACACCGACACCTTGCTCCCAGAAAGCTTAACACGCTCTTTGCCCACTTTGAGGATAACACAGTGCCACCGATGCGGCCCGCTACCAAGGACTGTGGGCTCTCCTTCTCCGTGGCCAATGTGAGTAAGACATTTAAACGTGTTAACCCTCGCAAGGTGTTTACGGACATATTCAATCTCTCCCTATCCCCGTCTGCTGTCCCCACATGCTTCAAGAGGGCCACCATTGTTCCTGTTCTCAAGAAAGCGAAGGTAACTGAACTAAATGACTATCGCCCCGTAGCCACCACTTCTGTCATCATGAAGTGCTTTGAGAGACTAGTCAAGGATCATATCACCTCCACCCTACCTGATACCCTAGACCCACTTCAGTTTGCTTACCGCCTCAATAGGTCCACAGACGATGCAACCACCATCACACTGCCCTAACCCATCTGGACAAGAGGAATACCTATGTACGAATGCTGTTCATTGACTATAACTCAGCATTCAACACCATAGTACCATCCAAGCTCATCATTAAGCTCAAGGCTCTGGGTTTGAACCCCGCCCTGTGCAATTGAGTCCTGGACTTCCTGACGGGCCGTCCCCCAGGTGGTGAAGGTAGGAAACAACATCTCCACTTCGCTGATCCTCAACACTGGGGCCCCACAAGGGTGCATACTCAGCCCCCTCCTGTAGATAAAAAGATCATCAAGGACAACAACCACCCGAGCCACTGCCTGTTCACCCCGCTATCATCCAGAAGGCGAGGTCAGTACAGGTGCATCAAAGCTGGGACCGAGAGACTGAAAAACAGCTTCTATCTCAAGGCCATCAGACTGTTAAACAGTCATCACTAACACAGTGAGGCTGCTGCCTACCTACAGACTTGAAATCATTGGTCACTTTAATAAATGGAACACTAGTCACTTTAATAATGCCACTTTAATAATGTTTACATATCTTGCATTACTCATCTCATATGTATATACTGTATTCTATACTATTCTACTGTTTCTCAGTCTACGCCGCTCTGACATTACTCGTCCATATATTTATACATTCTTAATTCCATTCCTTTACTTAGATTTGTGTGTATTAGGTATTTGTTGTGCAATTGTTAGATATTACTTGTTAGATATTGCTGCACTGTCGGAACTAAAAGCACAAGCATTTCACTACACCCGCAATAACATCTGCTAAACACGTGTATGTGACCAATAAAATTTGATTTGATTTCAAAGGTACTTAAATATTTTGTCTTGACTATTCACTCTCTGAATGGCACACATACACAATCCATGTCTCAATTGTCTCAAGGCTTAAAAATCCTTCTTTAACCTGTCTGCTCCCCTTCATCTACACTGATTGAAGTGGATTTAACAATGACATCAACAAGGGATCATAGCTTTCACCTGGATTCACCTGGTCGGTCTACGTCATGGAAAGAGCAGGTGTTCTTAATGTTTATGTGTGTGTGTCTTACGTTCTCTGAAGGGGAGGCCAGCGTGCGTCTCTGGAGTGCGGCTAAGCAGAAGTAGCGGCTGGGAGGGCGAGGTGGAGGGGAAGTTGACCACCTTCATAGAGCCCTCCAGGGAAAGGTCATGACCCAGGAACAGGAAGTGCTGTTGCTCCAGCCCCACCCCCGTCTGAGACGCCACTTCCTCACAGAAGATGGCCGCCCTGGTGAGCGAGACGGGAGAGGTGGGGGGGAGGGGGCAAGGTGGGTGTAGGTCAACACAGGTGTGTGTGTGAGTATATACCGGCAAGTTTGTGTGTGTATGTGTTTGACTCACGTGTTGTAGTGGTGAATGTATAAGCGGTGAGCTGTGGCCTGTTGCAGGGAGAACAGATAGACTGAGACTCTCTGTAGTATCTCTGTGGTGGCAGAAAAGAACTGGTCAAATGCCCAACACTTCTCCTGGTCTGCCTCCAGTATCCCAGCTAACACTGGGACTAGCTGATCCCTCAGACCCCTATACAAAAGAGAGTGAGAGAGAGAGAGTTATACTGCAACTTCAGATACACTCATTAAAGGCGCTATGACAAGTCTCTCTTGGCTGAGAGTTGAGGAAAGACTGACTTCTTGTTTTTATAAGAAACAATGTGTTGGAAATTCCAAACTGTTTGCATAGTCAACTTACACACAGTACTGACACACACACTTACCCCACCAGACATGCCACCAGGGGTCCTTTCACAGTCCCCAGGTCCAGAACAAATTCAAAGAAACACTATAAAACTGTTATACAGAGCCATGAGTACATGGAACTCCCTTCCATCTTATATAGCGCAAGTGAACAGCAAACCTGGTTTCAAAAAACAAATAAAGCAACACCTCACAGCACCATGCCTCTTCCCCATGTGACCTACATGTTGTGTGTAGGTACTGACATGTATGTGTAGCTGATAGATGCACATGCTATTTTACAGTAAACAAACTGACAGACTTTCAGCACACTTAAAGGGAAGGACATTTAACAAGCACAGCACTTACACAAATTACTGATGATTGGCTGAGAGAAATTGATGGGGGCTGTTTTGTTAGACTTTAGTGCGGCTTTGGACATTATCAATCATAGTCTGCTGCTTGAAAAACGTATGTCTTATGGCTTTACACTCCCTGCTATATTGTGGATAAAGAGTTAACTGTCTAACAGAACACAGAGGGTGTTCTTTAAATGGAGCTTCTCCAACATAATCCAGGTAGAATCAGGAATTCCCCAGGGCAGCTGTCTAGGGCCCTTACTTTTTTCAATCTCTACTAATGACATGCCACTGGCTTTGAGAAAAGCCAGTGTGTCTATGTACAGTTGAAGTCGAAAGTTTACATACTACTTAGCCAAAAACATTTAAACTGAGTTTTTCACAATTCCTGACATTTAATCTTAGTAGAAAATACCTGTCTTAGGTCAGCTAGGATCACCACTTTATTTTAAAAATGTGAACTGTCAGAATAATAGTTGAGAGAATGATTTATTTCAGCTTTTATTTCTTTCATCACATTCCCAGTGGGTCAGAAGTTTACATACACTCAATAAGTATTTGGTAGCATTGCCTTTAAATTGTTTACCTTGGGTCAAATGTTTCAGGTAGCCTTCCACAAGGCTATTTTAAATTTTGGCCCATTCCTCCTGACAGAGTTGGTGTAACCGAGTCAGGTTTGTAGGCCTCCTTGCTCGCATACGCTTTTTCAGTTCTGCCCACAAATTTTCTATAGGTTTGAGGTCAGGGCTTTGTGATGGCCCCTCCAATACCTTGACTTTGTTGTCCTTTAGCCATTTTGCCACAACTTTGGAAGTATGCTTGGGGTCATTGTCCATTTGGAAGACCCATTTGTGACCAAGCTTTAACTTCCTGACTGATGTCTTGAGATGTTGCTTCAGTATATCCACATAATTTTCTTTCCTCATGACGCCATCTATTTTGTGAAGTGCACCAGTCCTCCTGCAGCAAAGCACCCCACAACATGATGCTGCCACCCCCGTGCTTCACATTTGGGATGGTGTTCTTCGGCTTGCAAGCCTCCCCCCTTTTCCTCCAAACATGACGATGGTCACTATGGCCAAAAAGTTATATTTTTGTTTCATCAGACCAGAGGACATTTCTCAAAAAAGTATGATCTTTGTCCCCATGTGCAGTTGCAAAACATAGTCTGGCTTTTTTATGGCGGTTTTGGAGCAGTGGCTTCTTCCTTGCTGAGCGACCTTTCAGGTTATGTCGATATTGGACTCGTTTTACTGTGGATATAGATACTTTTTTTTCTGTTTCCTCCAGCATCTTCACAAGGTCTTTTGCTGTTATTCTGGGATTGATTTGCACTTTCGCACCAAAGTACGTTCATCTCTGTGAGACACAACGCGTCTCCTTCCTGAGAGGTAGGATGGCTGCGTGGTCCCATGGTCCCATTTATACTTTCGTACTATTATTTGTACAGATGAACGTGGTACCTTCAAGTGTTTGGAAATTGCTCCCAAGGATGAACCAGACTTGTGGAGGTCTACAATTGTTTTTCTGAGGTCTTGGCTGATTTCTATAGATTTTCCCATGATGTCAAGCAAAGAGGCACTGAGTTTGAAGGTAGGCCTTGAAATACATCCACAGGTACACCTCCAATTGTCTCAAATGATGTCAATTAGCCTATCAGAAGCTTCTAAAGCCATGACATCATTTTCTGGAATTTTCCAAGCTGTTTAAAGGCACAGTCAACTTAGTGTATGTAAACTTCTGACCCACTGGAATTGTGACACAGTGTATTATAAGTGAAATAATCTGTGTGTAAACAATTGTTGGAAAAATTACTTGTGTCATGCACAAAGTAGATGTCCTAACCGACTTGCCAAAACTATAGTTTGTTAACAAGAAATTTGTGGAATGGTTGAAAAACGAGTTAATGACTCCAACCTAAGTGTATGTAAACTTCCTACTTCAAATGTATGCGGATGACTCAACACTATACACGTCAGCTACTACAGCGTCTGAAATGACTGCAACACTTAAAGAGCTACAGTAGTTTCAGAGTGGGTGGCAAGGAATAAGTTAGTCCTAAATATTTAAAAAACTAAAAGCATTGTATTTGGGACAAATCATTCACTAAACACTAAACCTCAACTAAATCTTGTAATGAATAATGTGGAAATGGAGCAAGTTTACACCCACTGCTTTACACACGTAAACATGGATTTTGTGTTGTAGATATGTGGTAGTAGAGTAGGGGTCTGAGGGCACACACTTAACGTGTTGTGAAAATATGTTGTGAATGTATTGTAATGTTTTAAAAATGGTATAAACTGGCTTAATTTTGCCTTGGCAGCAGCTAATGGGGATCCATAATAAATACAAATAAGGGGAAGGGGTTCAGTTGTCCAACTGAATCCATTCAACTGAAATGTGTCTTCCGCATTTAACACAACCTCTGAATCAGAGAGGTGCGGGAGGCTGCCTTAATCGACATCCACGCCTTCGGCATCCAGGGAACAGTGGGTTAACTGCCTTGCTCAGGGGCAGAACGACTGATTTTTATCTTGTCAGCTTGGGGATTCGATCCAGCAACCTTTCGGTTACTGGCCCAATGCTCTTACCACTAGGCTACCTGCCGCCCCTCAAATACACACACACTACATGTTCATGTTTTTAAATGTTTGTAAATTGTAAAGTGTTTTGTCTGTAATATGTCGGACCCCAGTAAGACTAGCTGTCTCCATTGGCGTTGGCTAATGAGAATCCTAATACATCAAAGGTACTGACTTTGAGAGCAGGCAGTTGTTTGGTAGGTGGTAGCTCCACTCTATAGGTCCGTCGTTGACCTTCTGAACTCCGGCAATGGCCCCTACTGGCTTCTCTTTGGTGATCTTATACCTGCACGTCACAGACAGGGGAAGAGGGGGAGCAGAGAGAGGAGAAGACGCTAGCTCTTTATTTTACACTCCTATTTCAGCTGTTGTTGTGTTTGTTTAGACTAATCCCAAAGAAATAAAATAGCAATTATTAGACAATTTCAACATAGTAATTACATGCACACTCACTGTTGAATCTCTGAAACACACCACACAGAGACTTACATGGTGGGTTTGTTCCTGCGGGGTCCTCCGTAGGGTGTGAAGGGCAAAGAACCGGTGGCAGCGTGGTAAAACGTCACTCCAATACTCCACAGGTCAACACTCACACCATAGGCCTTGTGCTGAGGCTTACGCAGTACTGCACGCTCATACATGTCTGGGTGCTACACACACACACACACACACAAGCTCAATAACACACCATAGCCTGCCCTAACTTATGTTATCTACTGAGGCACATGAAACACTGCAGGCTCATACATCCCAGAAAACATTCAATCTCCCCTCCCCTCTTCTCTCCATACCCTCCTTGTCTTCTCTCCTCCACTACCTTTCCTCTCTACTCCTCTCCTCTCCCTCTCTCTCTCTCACCAGGTATTCCTCTGTTCCATAGATGGAGACGAACTTCTCATCATCCTCTAGTTCTCTGGCCGCTCCGAAGTCTGTTAGCTTATAAACGGACCTTCCGTCCTCTCCCACCTGACGCATGATGTTCCCAGGCTTAATGTCCCGGTGCACCACCCCGTTCTCACGCAGATGGTTCATCCCTTGCACTAGAAGAAATAGGAGGAATGGTCCATTAACTTGGGGGGACGATGACTAACTTCTCCCCTTATCCCCAGGCCCCTAACCTCTCTACCCCTCCTCACACACCCACACACTGTAGTACTATGAGGAACTCTGTCTCGGGCAGACCGAAGGCGTTCTCTGGCTCTTCCAGCAGACTGAGCAGACTGCCTCCTGAACAATACTCCATCACCAACACCTTTTGTTTATTGCTCAGCTAGAGAGAAAGAGAGACAGAGAGAGTTAATACATAAATACAAGGGAGAGTTGAAACGGCAGACTAATACAGACTAATATAAGTCTTCTCCTCACTCATCATCCCCTCTCCTGTTCTTAACTCGTCCCCTCCTCACCTCCTCCACAGAGAAGAGCTTGACGATGGTTTTGTGGTCGAGTCTCCTGAGCATTTCAAACTCTCTCATCTGAACCTCATACGGACGGCTGTAGCTCAAATGGTTAAACACCTTCACCGCAACCTGCTCCCCTGTCCTCTACACACGGACACACACGCAAAACACACACACACACACACAAAACCCACACATACACAAAGTCAGTTTTAAAAAGTTATAGCTATCTTTTTTGTCATATGACATTGCTATGTAGTTGTCATAAGTGTACAGTGTTACCATTGGGCTCCATGATAGACATGCTAGGTTATCACAGTGAAGATATGTTTCGTGTAAGGAGTAGCCTACACCTCAAAGTTTAGATGCGGATGACATCTCATTCACTCTGAAGTTTTTGATCTAGTTAGATTTTTCTTTGATGTACTGAAATGGTGTGTGTGGGTGTATGCTAATGTACGTAACAATGTAGTCTGTGGGGAGATGCTGACGCGTATAATGGTATATGGCGTTGTTGGGTTCACCTTGGGGTCATGATAGGGGCTGTACCGAATGTTTGATGTATTATAATAATTGATTATGCTTATGTTGTATTAATAGAAGGGGTTATAAGACCCCTCCCCCCTTACATTTATAGGGTCCTAGACTACAGGTTAACAATATATATATATATACATTATAAAGTTTAAAATTGTTCCACAGTACTTTTTAGTCTCTGCTTCTTATAAAAACAGTCTGAGAGATGTGTCAAAGATAAAAGAGATGCAGAGACACAGAACTCTGCAGGGGAGTGAAAGAGATAAGAGACTAGTCAGACATTACACTATAAATCAATTAGGGGAGTGGACATTTACTGCTGAGCCTTTAGGTAACACTGAAACTCTTGTTTGTATAGCTGTGTAGGCATGGGCTTGGTCTCATGAGTAGAAGGTAATGACATTGGCGGGTGACATCACTATGGATTGACTGCAAGCATAATAAAACAACTGGGACCCTTTCATATTTTGCAGAACTTACTCTGAAACATGCGTGCTATGTTCCTGTTGTCAACTTCTGTCTGCAATTGCATTAATAAATGAATGATTGATTTACTTAAAGATATTGTCTGAATGCTAATTTCACCAATGAGCCAATGATTGACAAGGAACAAGGAACGAACCCCAACAGCGTATATCAGGTTCAGTGATTCTCAATGTTGACCCTGGGAACCAACTGTCTGTGTCCGATGTGGCTCTGAGCATCACTTTGGCACTTAGCCAGTGGCGATTTTAGCATGTAAGTCTTGGTAAAAAAAAAAAAAAGGTTTTTATATGCATGCCAGCAAAGCCACTACACAACACTAAACAATACATTAATTACACTATAACGGCGACAAACGGTGCCCACAAACTGTGATGGCCTACATAAAGCTGGCCTGACAGCTGAGCTTTCCTTTCAGCAACATGGAGTGAATCTTTACCACTGTTACACCTGGCTATCAGCAGAGCCTTGTCTGGCAGCGAAACAGTTCATTCAGCCTCATTTACTGCCTTTAAAAAAACAGCTGATATGGCTGACTTGCTTAATAAACAAATGTGGTTTCTACTGACAATTGAGATGTACAAACTATGACATAAGGGGACAACGAGCGGATAAGAGGCAATCCATATTTTAGATTAAGACATGAATGAGCGAGTTAGGACGGACTTAGTCAATATAACTATTTGTTCAGCACTTCTGAAATGTACAGCGACAGAATTCAGAACATGGGCCGTTCTTACAGTATTATCCCTGTACACTAAGTCAGAACTGTAGGATAAATAAAGGGGCATATACGCAGACAATGAAAGCTCTTACAATATTCAATGACATTTCTCTAAAACAGGCTATAGGCTACATGTGCACCACCAAGTCAGAACAGTAGGCTAAATTACGAGGGAGGAAAGGGACGAAATTATTAGGTCGAGGCACATGGGCTACTAACAGCTTACTACACAACATACACTTAGTATTACTTTCTTGGCTACAGTATACATATCTCCCTGGCATATTACATAATTTATGCAGCAGCACACAATACATTTTTTGACTCACTTTGGTGTGCTGTGTTCACTTGAACAGGAAGGTGGTGCGGCGGTCCTTCTTGTGGGCTCTAGAAAGAATTCCAAGTTGGATGACCGTTCAAAATTATTTTCCGTATTTTCCCAGTCAGAACTAGTTTTATCTGAGTTCCCAGTAGTCTTGAACTCAACGAAGTCTGAGATATCCCAGTTCCGAGTTTCCATTTGTTTTGAATGCGGATTAACAGCATGGCCAATGTATTAAAAATATTCTGGCCTATTGTATTACCCCCTTTTTCATGATATCCAATTGGTAGTTACGATCTTGTCTCATCACTGCAACTCCGCTACGGACTCAGGCGAAGGTCGAGAGCCACACTGCTTCTTGACACACTGCTCGCTTAACCCAGAAGCCAGCCGCACCAATGTCTCGGAAGAAACACTGTCGAACTAATGACCGAAGTCAGCTTGCAGGCGCCACAAGGTGTCGCAAGAGCATGATGAAACAAGGACATTCCGGCCAAACCCTCCCCTAACCTGGACGACGCTGGGCCAATTGTGCACCGCCTCATGGTTCTCCTGGCTACTGCCGGCTGTGACACAGCCTGGGATCAAACCCGGGGCTGCAGCGGCGCCTCATTGTTGAATTTGCGATTTCCAACTTATGTAATGTTTATGTCCAATGGCCGATGAGCACAGATTAGTTTTATCTATAATTTCTCAGAGATTGTGAAAGTATGGTGTTGACATGATCAGTCCAATCAAAGCTACCGTATATATATATATATAACGTAATTTTATCTGTAGCCAATGATCTTGAGCATTCTTGGATGGGCACTTCTTTTATTTTTTATTTATTTACCCCTTTTTCTCCCCAATTTCGTGGTATTCAATTGGTAGTTACAGTCTTCTCTCATCGCTGCAATTCCCGTACGGAGGTTGAGAGCCATGCGTCCTCCGAAAAACAACCCAACCAAGCCGCACTGCTTCTTGACACAATGCCCACTTAACCCGGAAGCCAGCCGCACCAATGTGTCAGAGGAAACAGCGTACACCTGGCGACCGTGTCAGCGTGCACTGCGCCCGGCCCGCCACAGGAGTTGCTAGTGTGTGATGGAACAAGGGCATCCCTTCCGGCCAAATCCTCCCCTAACCCGGACGACGCTGGGCCAATTGTGCGCCGCCCCATGGATTTCCCGGTTGCGGCCGGCTGCGATAGAGCCTGGACTCGAATCTAGAATCTCTAGTGGCACAGCTACTAGAGTGCATCAAAGCGGGGACCGAGAGACTGAAAAACAGCTTCTATGTCAAGGCCATCAGATTGTCACTAACATTGAGTGGCTGCTGCCAACAAACTGACTCATCTCTAGCGACTTTGATAATGAAAAATGTATGTAATAAATGTATCACTAGCCACTTTAAACAATGCCACTTTATATAATGTTTACATACCCTACATTACTCATCTCATGTATATACTGTACTCTATACCATCTACTGCATCTTGCCTATGCCGTTCGGCCTTAGCTCATTCATTAATCTTTATGTACATATTCTTATTCATTCCTTTACACTTGTGTGTATAAGTGTAACAGTATAACTTCCGTCCCTCTCCTCGCCCCTACCTGGGCTCGAACCAGGGACCCTCTGCACATATCAACAACCGACACCCACAAAGCATCGTTACCCATCGCGCCACAAAAGCCGCGGCCCTTGCAGAGCAAGGGGAACAACTACTTCAGGTCTCAGAGCGAGTGATGTCACCGATTGAAACGCTATTAGCGCGCACCACCGCTAACTAGCTAGCCATTTCACATCGGTTACATAAGGTAGTTGTTGTGAAATTGTTAGATTACTTGTTAGATATTAATGCATGGTCGGAACTAGAAGCACAAGCATTTCGCTACACTCGCATTAACATCTGCTAACCATGTGTATGTGACAAATAAAAAATTTGATTTGATTTAACACTGTGATGCAGTGCCTTAGACCACTGAGCCACTCGGGAGGCCCTGGATGGGCACTTTTAATGTAAGTCTATGGCAGCACCCAAGGGGCTTGAATTTTCAAGCTCTACCCATATATTTTCCGGTGACGTAGTGTTCCCATGAGTGTCAGAACACTGAGCCAATCACGGCACAACTAGAGAACGTTACCAACCCCTAAGCTCTGTATTTTCCGCTGGTTGCCCCACCACCACAGAAAGCACTGAGCTAGGTTGAAACACCTGCATTTTGGAGCTGCCTTACTCAAGAAAGCAAAAAATTGATTGTATGTGGCTTTATTAACCCAATTATGATTATTGAATTTTTTTTGCTAAACAGCTCGACCACAACTGCCCTGAATGAAGCGTTGCCACTGCACCTAGCACACGACAATCTTTTTTTTTGTAAAGGTGAGTTTAGAGTCCTACCTTGTTGCGGGCCTTGTAGACGCTGGCTGTGGCCCCCTGACCAAGCACATCTCCCAAAGACCACAGGTAGTTGGCTGTGCTCGCAGTCATCTTCTCTGTCATTTACAGCCTGGAGAAGTCTGATTGTCTGCAGTAGGGAATATACAGAAGGCTATGAGTCAATAACTGAAACACAACTTCTATTCAGAATGAAAACTATTCACAGGATGTTGGTGTGGAATGGAGAGTCAAGGGGTGGGGTTCATATAAAGTCAGAGGTAATGTGGACTTCTCTCTGGTCAGAAAGGTAAACAACAAGGGGGAAGAAGTTCAAGTTATAGCTCAAATATAGATTCAGAACTTTTGTGAAATAGCACAGATACAAATATATGGCAAATAGAAATCAAACTGATGGCCATCAGAAAGCCAGGACTAAAAACAAACAATACACAACTATTGTAAAATAGCTTGTGCCTATAGAACGTGTACAGTATGTATAAGCTGGAAGCAGAAGCCTAAGTGTTATTGTTTATTTGTTTACTCCAGTTGGGGGAGGGGTGGTAGGATTTGGGAAATAATACAGTAAGGTATATTCAAATAAAGTGTGTAGATGTATATGTATATACAGTTGAAGTCAGAAGTTTACATACACTTAGGTTGGAGTCATTAAAACTCGTTCAACCACTCCACAAATTTCTTGTTAACAAACTATAGTTTTGGCAAGTCGGTTAGGACATCTACTGTGTGCATGGCACAAGTAATTTTTCCAACAATTGTTTACAGACAGATTATTTCACTTATAATTCACAGTATCACAATTCCAGTGGGTTAGAAGTTTACATACGCTAAGTTGACTGTGCCTTTAACCAGCTTGGAAAATTCCAGAAAATTATGTCATGGCTTTAGAAGCTTCTGATAGGCTAATTGACATAATTTGAGACAATTGGAGGTGTACCTGTGGATGTATTTCAAGGCCTACCTTCAAACTCAGTGCCTCTTTGCTTGACATCATGGGAACATCAATAGAAATCAGTCAAGACCCCAGAAAAATACAATTGTAGACCTCCACAAGTCAGGTTCATCCTTGGGAGCAATTTCCAAATGCCTCAAGGTACCACATTCATCTGTACAAACAATAGTACGCAAGTATAAACACCATGGGACCACGCAGCTGTCATACCGCTCAGGAAGGATACGCGTTCTGTCTCCTAGAAATGAACGTACCTTGGTGCGAAAAGTGCAAATCAATCCCAGAACAACAGCAAAGGACCTTGTGAAGATGCTGGAGGAAACCGGTACAAATGTATCTATATCCACAGTAAAAACGAGTCCTATACCGACATAACCTGAAAGGCCGCTCTGCAAGGAAGAAGCCACTGCTCCAAAACTGCCATAAAAAAGCCAGACTACGGTTTGCAACTGCAAATGGGGACAAAGATCGTACTTTTGAGAAATGTCCTCTGGTCTGATGAAACAAAAATAGAACTGTTTGGCCATAATGACCATCGTCATGTTTGGAGGAAAAAGGGGGAGGCTTGCAAGCCGAAGAACACCATCCCAACCGTGAAGCACGTGGGAAGGCAGCATCATGTTGTGGGGGTGCTTTGCTGCAGGAGGGCTGGTGCACTTCACAAAATAGATGGCGTCATGAGGAAAGAAAATTATGTGGATATACTGAAGCAACATCTCAAGACATCAGTCAGGAAGTTAAAGCTTGGTCGCAAAGGCGTCTTCCAAATGGACAATGACCCCAAGAATACTTCCAAAGTTGTGGCAAAATGGCTTAAGGACAACAAAGTCAAGGTATTGGAGGGGCCATCACAAAGCCCTGACCTCAATCCTATAGAACATTTGTGGGCAGAACTGAAAAAGCGTGTGCGAGCAAGGAGGCCTACAAACCTGACTCAGTTACACCAGCTCTGTCAGGAGGAATGGGCCAAAATTCACCCAACTTATTGTGGGAAGCTTGTGGAAGGCTACCTGAAATGTTTGACCCAAGTTCAACAATTTTAAAGTCAATGCTACCAAATACTAATTGAGTGTATGTAAACTTCAGACCAACTGGGAATGTGATGAAAAAAATAAAAGCTTAAATAAATCATTCTCTCTACTATTATTCTAGCATTTCACATTCTTAAAATAAAGTGCTGTTCCTAACTGACCTAAGATAGGGAATGTTTACTAGGATTAAATGTCAGGAATTGTGAAACTGAGTTTAAATGTATTTGGCTAAGGTGTATGTAAACTTCAGACTTCAACTGTATATGTATGTATGTATGTATGTATGTATGTATGTATGTATGTATACTACCGTTCAAAAGTTTGTACGGTAGTGTACTAATGGTTGACTAATGGCCAATTAGCCTTTGAAAATGATAAACTTGGATTAGCTAACAAAACGTGCCATTGGAACACAGGACTGATGGTTACTGATAATGGGCCTCTGTACACCTATGTAGATGTGTGTGTGTGTATATATATCGGTATGTTTATGTATGTATATAGATAGATAGATATATTTAACCCAAAAACATATGGGGGATTGGAAATGCAGACAATTACATTGAAGGAAGCAATAATCTATCTGCAATACTAAAGCTGATCCACCCACTAAAAAACAGAGAATGTTTTTGTTGTTCAAGTTCCCAAAATGTGAAGTGAATAGATTACAGGCTACCTGTAACAGCAGTCTATCTCTTCCTCCTCTTCGGACGAGGAGAGGCGAGAAGGATCGGAGGACCAATATGCAGTGGTAAGTTTCCATGATTTTAATATCCACGAAAACAAGATACAATACAAAATAACAAAAGAACTAACCGTAACAGTCCCGTGTGGCACAAACACTGACACAGGAAACAAACACCCACAAACCAAACGTGAAACCCTAAGTATGCCTAAGTATGATTCTCAATCAGGGACAACGATTGACAGCTGCCTCTGATTGAGAACCATACCAGGCCGAACACAAAAACCCCAACATAGAAAAACACACATAGACAACCCACCCCAACTCACGCCCTGACCCTACTAAATAAAGATAAAACAAAGGAAATAAAGGTCAGAACGTGACACTACCTGTAGATACATTCCACTGTCCCTAATCATACGGTCTATGGTAGGGCCTATCAATGTTGATACACATCTGTTGAAAACGAAGATATACACTGTAATAACCTGAACAGCTGAGACCAGTTAGGTGTTGTGAGGTACACTCCCTGGGCTTTGTGACAGGGCTTAGTTATAAAAATATAAGAGTTTCTACACAATACTAAAGACAATGTGTGTTTAAAAACGGATAGGGGAACATTGACAAACTTGCCAAAACTGAAGTTCAAGGTTCGATGTCTTGAATAAAAGGTAGCCTACCTGTCTCGTTTTTCGTCACAGGGACAAATTTGAACTCTTTGCATCCACAATCTGCTACATTTCGCTGAAGTTTCCCGACAAAACAGATGGCAACCTCACCTATTCTTCGTCACTGAACCGGGTAAACCTTGAAGATTTTGGCGGAAATGCAACTACAGTCTGCGCATTCTATTCAAGTTTCGGTTCAGTGCTGTAACTTCCGAGTTGTGCACCAGTTTACTTTACAGTTAAGCTCTGGCGATATCTAGTGGCTTATATTGTGTACTACACCCATAGCGCTCATTGTAATTTAATTTATTGGACACTTCCAGTTTGATCATCTTGGTTGGAGAAGCACAGATAATAATATTCACATTGTTGATGAATTCCAGGCCTGGACTATTAAAGATAACTGTGAGAGGTGTTCCTCGAGGTTTCCTATTCAGTTATAGGCAAATAGAACAAACCTTGCCTCTAGTAGGATGTCTCAAACCATATCCTGATTGTTGTTGGAGAAGAATCGAGGAGGAGACAAGAAAGAAGCCTCTGTCAGTAAAGCCCTGTGGAAGCAGATCTTCTGAAGACACAAGTGTGGTCAATGGACAAGAGTCTCATCCATGTGTGTGTGTGTGTGTGTGTGTGTGTGAGTGAGTGAGTCAGAGAACCAGATGCATGCAATCCATCATCCTCATCATCATCATCACTGCCATCATCACCATTATCACTGGCATCATCAATCCTATCATCATCATCCCTGTTACCATCATCTTCATCCCTATCATCATCATCACTGTCATCATAATCTCCACAACAACGTAGACACCTTTATAGCAAGCAATGTTTATTAAAAAAAAGTATACTACAAGAACTACACATAGAATTATATAAGGTCTATTTGATTAAACTACTATTGCTATTACTGTACAATATTGTACCAGAAAAAGAGTGTACCTCTGTAATGTACAACATTGTATATACAAAGTACATCTTAACACAGGATTCTCCAGTAATACAGAGGCAACTATACATATATTTGACATTACAGTCATTTTTTAGATCTTGTGTTTTCAAATGGACAAGAAATGCATATTTAACAATAGTTAATCATTATAAAATCCTCCTCATTCAATCAGTCCTGGAGCACACCATGTCATTTTATGATGCATGATGATTGATTTGAGCTCAACGGATAATATGGTGAGGACACTGAGGCTCCTAGCTCCTATACAACAAAGCCAGGATAACACAGACACCAACCACAAAGCATCACCCATGAGTGTATGTTCGTATGACATGTGTGTTAATGCCTATTCACCCCACCCCACACACACACACACACACACAATCCCTCCAGTTGCCAAGATGAGGTAAGGGGAGCAACACAATGTAAAATACATCTTAAAATACACACACAGAGATAAAACATTACAATTATAATTAAGTCCCCTGTTACAGATCATTTGGGAATGCAATAATACAAGTATATATCTGCATGGTGGGGAGGAAGGAATAAGGAAGAAACCAGACAGAGGGATATTAGTGTGTCTGTGGGAAGAGAGGCAGAATGCTAGGAGAAAGGTACAGAGAGAGCAGGGTGATAGGGAGAGATGTCTGCTGCTTTTCTAGCCTCAAGGATCTCTAAGCCCTGACATTAAATATCCTGGTCTCAGACAGTGTTAAAGCTGTCAATAACTAAAGCATCCTGCCGCCTCCCACTAACCTTGACCAATCAAAACATTCTGTCTCCTCCCCTTGACGAATCACAGTTCAGACTTCAGAAAATGCTACAGTGAAAGACAGGACAGGACCGGTTTGAGATTGATCACATGATGCGGCAGACAGTTAGGGAGTCACAGCAGAAGTTCTCTTAAAGACGAGCACAACAGAACAGACCTCAGGGCTGTTCCTGTAACTGATTTCATTGGATTATATAAATCCAATCAATTATTGGATGCGGGTTCGCCATGACACACATCAATGCTATTGGAAGAGGAGCGACAGAGGAGACAGTGTGACACTTTTCCTGTTGTCCTCTGTCTTTAGTGGCTGGGACTGAGAACTAGTCAGTCACACAAACATTAAGCCTAGTGATCAGTGATACTGGTAGCAGAGTGGCTCTGGCAACACAGGTTCTGCTGTCTTTGTGTCCCATCCTGTTGGTCCCCATGTCTCCAAAGAGCAGGCATTAGTTGGTTCCCTTAATGATGAGTGGTTAACTCTGACTTCTGAGAGCTGTGAAGGGTCACTGACGCACACACACACACCCAACACACACGTAGACGGCTACAAAGTTTAGTATTACATATTCTGAGGATAAACTAACAAGTGGAAGAAAATAAGCATAAAGTAATGTTTATGAATGCGCTTGACGAGGTTTGTTTGTGCTTGTATCTAAACAAACTCTTCCACCTCATTGAGATTCCTCATCTGCACATGTCCAGTTATCACCATGGTTAATAAACTATACATGTAAAAATACCCTTTTTGCTGATTTTGTCTGGAGTAATAACTGGTGTGAAGCTGGTGTAAGAGACGCGTTTGGTAGTATTGAAAATAGATGCAGTCAGTCAGCACTGTGACTGCTGTGGCCCCAGCATGCGAGGAGAACCTGAAAGGCATTTAGCTGCCACAGAACACACACACACGTCACACACATGTGTATGTGTGTGTCTATTCCACTTCTGTAACAGAGCGTATATTAATGCTGGGAGTCTAAGGGAGAGAGAAGCAGCAGGCCTGGCATGCTGCTAAGCTGATGAGTCTGTCAGACTCTTATTGCTAAAGAAAGGTTGGTTATTGAGAACAGCCATGTCGTGCACTTAAACACCAGCAGGAGGTGCTGTTGGAAAGCTAGACAAGCGTTGCATTATGTGGGTAAATACAGAATGTAGAGAAGGACTTTTAACTATTGTCCTGCAGGGCCCCATCAATACACACCTGGGACATTGGTGATCGGGCTCTCTGGCCAATCAATTACATTACAACTTCCACTTAGAAAAGTAAAGCAGCATTCATTTGGCCCCTGAGGGGTGCTAATTGAATAGCCCCGATTAAGAGTATAGTAGAGTCTAGTAGAATACAGTAGAAAAGAGCGTGGTGTATAGCAGCTTTACTGGTGAGCGTTGTTGTTAGAACGAGTCACCACAACACTTAGCTTGCCTACACACAGGAGGATCAGAGACATAGCCTAGTCCTCTTCTCTCCATGTAGAAACAGGCATTCCACTGCCCTCTCAAACAGGCATTCCACTGCCCTCTCAAACAGACATTCCACTGCTCTCTCCATCCATCCATCTATCTGTCTGTCTGTCTCTGTCTCTTTCTGTCCGGTTTGGCTGATCCAGTGTTGAAGCAGCGAGGGAACATGTAGCCAGAGAAAGTGGATACGGAGTTTCTTCTGAGTTATATAATGTTCTGTGTTCCACAGTCTGTCTGTGTGTTCTCAGAGTGTGGATCCAGGAGTCACACACTCACACAGCCATCCAGGTGAACCAGTCCTCCTGTCCTCTCCAGTCTTCTCAGGGTTCTTTGGGGATAAAAGGAGAGACTGCCTGGGAAATGTCCTTAAATGTTCCATCTATTCAACATCAAATAGTGCTCTCAAGTATAAGGTATGTGACACACATCTCACACAGGCATGCTCACACACACCTCACACAGGCACACACACACACACACACACACACACGCACACACGCGCTCACACGCGCTCACACGCGCTCACACGCCTCACACAGGTTCGCCTGCACATACACACACCTCACACCAGTATATACAGCACAGGTTCCATATCTCTTTATTGTCATGCTGTATGTTCGTTTTGATCCCTTGTTTGAGTCATGGAGGCTTTATACAGTCTAACCCCCATAATGCTTAGTTTGGGAGGGTAAGCTGATCCTAGGTGAGAGCTATCCCACTTGTCATTGGGTGAGGGGAGATGGGGCAGTGGTTTGTGTATGGAAGGGGAGCGTGTGTGATGTCACTCCTCAGGCGGGGCAGGACTTGTCGTTTGGCTGGGGTGGGGGTGGGGGAGGAGGGGGGACAGTGGAGGTTGGGGACCCCATAGCCGGACTGCTGCTTCCTCCTCCCTTGGGGAAGACCACCGGCTTGGGCCGCGTGGCTGGAGGACGAGGCTCTCGGAAGGAGGGAGTGGAGAAAGCGAGGGCTGAGGAGGCGAGAGAGGAGGGCAGGGGGCTCCTGGAATAGGAAGGGCGGAAGGAGGAGGGGACGTCGCTAGCGGACGAAGCGCTGCGTTGGAGAGGGTGTGAGTGTGGAGATCCTGCGCCGTCACTGTCCCTCAGCAGACGGGAGTGGAGGGGACTGGAGGGCTCTGATGCGCCCCCTCCTCCCCCACCACACACACCCTTCAGCTGCTCCAGAGTGTCCAGCACCACGTCGGGGGTGTGTGTGTGCTGGACAATGCTCTGCCTCTCCAGCTCTCTCAGCTCTCTCAGAGCAGAGCTCATAGCCACCTCGATATCCTGAAACAGACAAGGAGATATCAGACAGAGATTCAAATCAGAACACACACACACACATTTGGTAGGGCTGAGATGTGAGGGGTCAAAGGTGAGAGGTGAGGTGTCAGGGGTCAGAGGTGGGCGAACCTGTGAGGTGGGCTCCAGCTGAGTGATGACCTCAGGGTCCAGCGGTCTGTGGTTGCTGAAGCTCTTAGAGCGCCCCGCTGTGGTCGCTTTGCGGAACTGAGGGCTTTCCACCTGCACAACAAATAACACTCCTTACAATCAGCAAAACAATAATGATAGATAATATTACCCAGCAGTAATAAAAAGCTACCTTGGTCTTGAGAGAGGAGTGGCGTGTGATGGAGGAGTTGAGGACACTGTGGGCGCTGACCGGTCGTTTGTCTCCGCCCTCTTTCACCAGAGCCCCTCCCACAGGCAGACTGGCCGTCCTCACACTCCCGCCAGTCGCCCCCGTTGGGGGTACGTCACCCCCTTGTCCTCCCTCAGACACCCGGAAGGTTCTACGGATACTCCCCAACTCCGGCTTCTTCCTCATCCTGACAGAGAGCGGAAGAGAGAGAGAAGGGGGGATTGGATTGGTTAGAGACAGAGAGAAGGGGGGATTGGATTGGTTAGAGAGAGAGAGAAGGGGGCATTGGATTGGTTAGAGACAGAGAGAAGTGGGGATTGGATTGGTTAGAGAGAGAAGGGGGGATTGGATTGGTTAGAGAGAGAAGGGGGGATTGGATTGGTTAGAGAGAGAAAGAGAAGGGGGGGGGATTGGTTAGTGAGAAGATGAAAAATCAAAGAACATTTTATATGTCAAATTTTAGACCAAGTGGCAAACAATAATGCAGGCACTAGGGATGGGGTGTGAGCAGGCGGGTCTGGGCAGTAATGCACTAGGGATGGGGTGTGAGCAGGCGGGTCTGAGCAGTAATGCACTAGGGATGGGGTGTGAGCAGGCGGGTCTGGGCAGTAATGCACTAGGGATGGGGTGTGAGCAGGCGGGTCTGAGCAGTAATGCACTAGGGATGGGGTGTGAGCAGGCGGGTCTGGGCAGTAATGCACTAGGGATGGGGTGTGAGCAGGCGGGTCTGGGCAGTAATGCACTAGGGATGGGGTGTGAGCAGGCGGGTCTGGGCAGAGGAGATATAGGCGTTGTTTGTATGTGTCTGTAAGTTGTCATTTGGATGTATACATTTGTTTCTGTTTTTGGAATGTAAAAAAAATCTGTTGGTGCAGTATACGAATTGTAGTGGGTCCAGGGTGTTTGGGATGATGGTGTTGATGTGAGCCATGACCAGCCTTTCAAAGCACTTCATGGCTACAGACATGAGTGCTACGGGGCGATAGTCATTCAGACTGAGATCTAATTGGGTCAGTGAAGGTGTAAATGAGGAGATGATGCGTTGTGATTGGTTCTTGTGTGTGTCTCTTACTTGTTGAGGTTGGCCAGGTAGACGTCAGCTACATGAGCTCCAGTGGGAGAGGCAGCGATGCCCCTAGTGGACACTTTCTCCTCCTGCAACTCCGCCTCAGTCTTCGGACTGCCTCTGCCCCCGTTCGGCCTGTAACATACACACACATAATCACACTACAGCCCCGTCCATCCTGGAACACACACACATAATCACACTACAGCCTCGTCCATCCTGGAACACACACACATAATCACACTACAGCCCCGTCCATCCTGGAACACACACACATAATCACACTACAGCCCCGTCCATCCTGGAACACACACACATAATCACACTACAGCCCCGTCCATCCTGGAACACACACACATAATCACACTACAGCCCCGTCCATCCTGGAACACACACACATAATCACACTACAGCCCCGTCCGTCCTGGAACACACACACATAATCACACTACAGCCCCGTCCGCCCTGGAACACACACACACACACACACACACACACACATATTTACACTACAGCCCCGTCCGTCCTGGAACACACACACACACACACACACACATAATCACACTACAGCCCCGTCCGTCCTGGAACACACACACATAATCACACTACAGCCCCGTCCATCCTGGAACACACACACATGATCACACTACAGCCCCGTCCGTCCTGGAACACACACACACACATATTTACACTACAGCCCCGTCCGTCCTGGAACACACACACATAATCACACTACAGCCCCGTCCGACCTGGAACACACACACACACACACACACACACATATTTACACTACAGCCCCGTCCGTCCTGGAACACACACACATAATCACACTACAGCCCCGTCCGTCCTGGAACACACACACATAATCACACTACAGCCCCGTCCGTCCTGAAACACACACACATAATCACACTACAGCCCCGTCCGTCCTGGAACACACACACACACACACACACACACACACACACACACACACACACACACACACACACACACACACACACACACACACACACACACACACACACACACACACACACACACATAATCACACTACAGCCAAGCCAACTAGAACACCATTCTCTCATCTTGTCTATGGTGGTCTGCACTGTACTGGTCTATACTGGTCTGAACAGGTTTGTACTTGTCAAAACACTGGTCTTCTGGTTTCTTACATGTCCTGAACCACTATGTACTGGTGAGGCAATAGTCCGTCCAATCCGTTGTGTTGGCCCTCCCACCAGTCATCACTGACTCGCTGGAAAAGGAGGAGAGACGCGCCCTTATTAAACGACAGCTCCCGGTTGGTCCGTCCAGAGTAGTCGAAGCGAGCAATGGCCACTATTGGGTCAGATTCTGAAACGATCAACAAGCCTGAGAGTCAGAGAGGGAGCGAGGGAGAGAGAGAGAGAATGAGAGAGAGGGAGAGAGAGAGAAAGAGGGGAGATAGAGAGAAGGAGAGAAACAGAGAGAGAGGGAAGAGAGGAGGAGGGGAGTAACAGGGGAGAGAGAAGGGAGAAGGGAAGGAGGGGTAGGGGTAGAGAATGGGAGGCGGGTTAGTGTCAAGCAGGTTAGTGACACAGAAGTTGGTGACAGACAAAGGGGTTGTGGCGCAGGCAGTCATATTGTAGTGATCATACAGCTGTTATAAAGTGTGGGTTATAAGAGGTCAGAGTGTGGCTGTATGGTGTGGTCTGCTAGCGGGGACGGGTGCTGTGAGAAGCAGAATGTTGAAGTGAGAAGCAGAATGTTGAAGTGAGAAGCAGAATGTTGCTGTGAGAAGCAGAATGTTGATGGGAGAAGCAGAATGTTGATATCAGAAGCAGAATGTTGATGTGAGAAGCAGAATGTTGATGTGAGAAGCAGAATGTTGCTGTGAGAAGCAGAATGTTGATATCAGAAGCAGAATGTTGATGTGAGAAGCAGAATGTTGATATCAGAAGCAGAATGTTGCTGTGAGAAGCAGAATGTTGATATCAGAGGCAGAATGTTGATATCAGAAGCAGAATGTTGCTGTGAGAAGCAGAATGTTGATATCAGAAGCAGAATGTTGCTGTGAGAAGCAGAATGTTGATGGGAGAAGCAGAATGTTGCTGTGAGAAGCAGAATGTTGATATCAGAAGCAGAATGTTGATGTGAGAAGCAGAATGTTGATGTGAGAAGCAGAATGTTGATATCAGAAGCAGAATGTTGATATCAGAAGCAGAATGTTGATGTGAGAAGCAGAATGTTGATGTGAGAAGCAGAATGTTGATATCAGAAGCAGAATGTTGATGTGAGAAGCAGAATGTTGATGTGAGAAGCAGAATGTTGATATCAGAAGCAGAATGTTGATGTGAGAAGCAGAATGTTGATGTGAGAAGCAGAATGTTGATATCAGAAGCAGAATGTTGATGGGAGAAGCAGAATGTTGATGTGAGAAGCAGAATGTTGATATCAGAAGCAGAATGTTGATGGGAGAAGCAGAATGTTGATGTGAGAAGCAGAATGTTGATATCAGAAGCAGAATGTTGATGGGAGAAGCAGAATGTTGATGTGAGAAGCAGAATGTTGATATCAGAAGCAGAATTTTGCTGTGAGAAGCAGAATGTTGATATCAGAAGCAGAATGTTGATGGGAGAAGCAGAATGTTGATGTGAGAAGCAGAATGTTGATGTGAGAAGCAGAATGTTGCTGTGAGAAGCAGAATGATGATGTGAGAAGCAGAATGTTGATATCAGAAGCAGAATGTTGATATCAGAAGCAGAATGTTGATGTGAGAAGCAGAATGTTGCTGTGAGAAGCAGAATGTTGCTGTGAGAAGCAGAATGTTGCTGTGAGAAGCAGAATGTTGCTGGGCATCAGGCTGCGTGTCAGTGGGCAGAGATCAGTGGGCTTCAGCTAATTACAGTTCACAGAAGAATAATGGGAACATGTCTTTAACTGTGTGTGCGTGTGTGTACATATTGCTGTGTACTCACCATCATCGCTGTTGTGGATGACAGAGATGGTGTCAGGAGCAGGTTCTTCCACTAGGGGGGGCTCACTGAGAGAGAGAGAGAGAGAGAGAGAGAGAGAGAGAGAGAGAGAGAGAGAGAGAGAGAGAGAGAGAGAGAGAGAGAGAGAGAGAGAGAGAGAAAGAGAGAGAGAGAGTGTGTGTGTGTGACTGGTGGAACCGCTGGTCATGCAGCAAAACAGACCAGATATGTACATACGTTTTCCCTGAGGAAGTGTGTGTGTGTACCATGTGGTCACCTTCAACTGATAAACACACACACACACATTTCAGCTCAATTAGCTCATATGTTTATGAAATGAGAGAGTAAATAGTTTCAATATGACAACCTCAGATACTTCCTTCCATTCATCTAGTTTCAAGCAGACACTTCAGGTCTGGCCAGAGATAGAGACATCTTCTTCACCAGAGAAACCTTTGCAGTCTCTGTATACCGTAGCTGTATAGTATAGTGTCTCTGAGTTGCTTTGAGAAGCTGCCTGGCCTGTCTGGTCTGTCTGCTGGTCTGCTTTACTACTATTACACTACTAATGGACTGTCCACACACAGTGTCTGGTCTGGTTCCACCTGTCACACCCTGATCTGTTTCACCTGTATTGTTATAAACATCTGACATTCTAACTGTCTGCCCCCTGTCTTGTTATAAACATCTGAAGTTTATAACAACAGGAGTTAGAATGTCAGATGTTTATAACAAGACAGGAGTTAGAATGTCAGATGTTTATAACAAGACAGGGGGCAGACAGTTAGAATGTCAGATGTTTATAACAAGACATGAGTTAGAATGTCAGATGTTTATAACAAGACAGGAGTTAGAATGTCAGATGTTTATAACAAGACAGGAGGCAGACAGTTAGAATGTCAGATGTTTATAACAGACAGGAGTTAGACTGTCAGATGTTTATAACAAGACAGGAGTTAGAATGTCAGATGTTTATAACAAGACAGGAGGCAGACAGTTAGAATGTCAGATGTTTATAACAAGACAGGAGGCAGACAGTTAGAATGTCAGATGTTTATAACAAGACAGGGGCAGACAGTTAGAATGTCAGATGTTTATAACAAGACAGGAGGCAGACAGTTAGAATGTCAGATGTTTATAACAAGACAGGGGGCAGACAGTTAGAATGTCAGATGTTTATAACACAGGAGCAACAGTTAGAATGTCAGATGTTTATAACAAGACAGGGGGCAGACAGTTAAATG
>NW_024061422.1:39945-62445 GCF_016432855.1 Salvelinus namaycush
GAATGTCTCTCTCTGAATGTCTCTCTCTGTCTCTCTGAATGTCTCTCTCTCTCTGTTTCTCTGAATGTCTCTCTCTCTGTTTCTCTGAATGTCTCTCTCTGTTTCTCTGAATATGTCTCTCTCTCTGTTTCTCTGAATGTCTCTCTCTCTGTTTCTCTGAATGTCTCTCTCTCTGTTTCTCTGAATGTCTGTCTCTCTGTTTCTCTGAATGTCTCTCTCTGTTTCTCTGAATGTCTCTCTCTCTCTGTTTCTCTGAATGTCTCTCTCTCTGTTTCTCTGAATGTCTCTCTCTCTGTTTCTCTGAATGTCTCTCTCTCTGTTTCTCTGAATGTCTCTCTCTCTGTTTCTCTGAATGTCTCTCTGAATGTCTCTCTCTCTCTGTTTCTCTGAATGTCTCTCTCTCTCTGTTTCTCTGAATGTCTCTCTCTCTCTGTTTCTCTGAATGTCTCTCTCTCTCTGTTTCTCTGAATGTCTCTCTCTCTGTTTCTCTGAATGTCTCTCTCTCTCTGTTTCTCTGAATGTCTCTCTCTCTCTGTTTCTCTGAATGTCTCTCTCTCTCTGTTTCTCTGAATGTCTCTCTCTCTCTGTTTCTCTGAATGTCTCTCTCTCTCTGTTTCTCTGAATGTCTCTCTCTCTGTTTCTCTGAATGTCTCTCTGAATGTCTCTCTCTCTCTGTTTCTCTGAATGTCTCTCTCTCTCTGTTTCTCTGAATGTCTCTCTCTCTCTGTTTCTCTGAATGTCTCTCTCTCTCTCTGTTTCTCTGAATGTCTCTCTCTCTGTTTCTCTGAATGTCTCTCTCTCTCTGTTTCTCTGAATGTCTCTCTCTCTCTGTTTCTCTGAATGTCTCTCTCTCTCTGTTTCTCTGAATGTCTCTCTCTCTCTGTTTCTCTGGAATGTCTCTCTCTCTCTGTTTCTTCTGAATGTCTCTCTCTCTGTTTCTCTGAATGTCTCTCTCTCTCTGTTTCTCTGAATGTCTCTCTCTCTCTGTTTCTCTGAATGTCTCTCTCTCTCTGTTTCTCTGAATGTCTCTCTCTCTCTGTCTCTCTCTCTGTTTCTCTGAATGTCTCTCTCTCTCTGTATATCTGAATGTCTCTCTCTCTCTGTATATCTGACTGTCTCTCTCTCTCTGTTTCTCTGAATGTCTCTCTCTCTCTCTCTGTATATCTGAATGTCTCTCTCTCTCTGTTTCTCTGAATGTCTCTCTCTCTCTGTTTCTCTGAATGTCTCTCTCTCTCTGTTTCTCTGAATGTCTCTCTCTCTCTGTTTCTCTGAATGTCTCTCTCTCTCTGTTTCTCTGAATGTCTCTCTCTCTGTTTCTCTGAATGTCTCTCTCTCTGTTTCTCTGAATGTCTCTCTCTCTGTTTCTCTGAATGTCTCTCTCTCTTTCTCCAGACTATTGTAGGTCTGAGCTTCAGCTCCAGTAGTTGTTTGTGTTGGTTTCCCCTCCCCTCTTCTCCTCCCTCTCATCTTCCTATTCTCTTTCTCCAGGCCCCACACATATCAGGACTCTTTTTCCTGAGGAAGGGCTGTCTGTATCTCTCTGTCCCTCTCTCCCCCTCTACCATTTCACCCTCTCTGTCTCAGTTTCTCTCCGTGTCTCCCGCTCCCAATCTTATTTCCCCGCCAGTGAAGGGCCAAGTGAGGGGTTGGGGTTAACGTGTGTGGGGGGGCCAAGGGGAACGAGAGGAAAGCACATCACTTTCCCACAGAGACGGTCACCTCATCTCTCCCAAGTGAGGGGTTGGGGTTAACGTGTGTGGGGGGGCCAAGGGGAACGAGAGGAAAGGGTGTGGCCGCTGCGCCCACACTGCTCTGCTCCATTGTGTTTATCTAACTCTGATCCTGACAGGGGCTACCTGGGGTCCACACACACACACGCACACGCACACGCACGCACACACACACACACAAATAAGCTACTGTCAGCCACTGACCTCCTCTCCTTAGAGAGAGAGAGAGACATCTTCATGGTAACATGGAAGGTCAATCTGGATTATAAATGGCATGTATCATCTGACCTGAGCTCAGCCTAAGGGGCTCTGAGAGCATGGGACACACTGGAACTATCAGTCAGGACCTAGCCTGTTAGTCAACAGGGTGAGATAACAGGCCAAAAGGCTAGGTCCTGACTGTTAGTCAACAGGGTGAGATAACAGGCTATCAGGCTAGGTCCTGACTGTTAGTCAACAGGGTGAGATAACAGGCTATCAGGCTAGGTCCTGACTGTTAGTCAACAGGGTGAGATAACAGGCTATCAGGCTAGGTCCTGACTGTTAGTCAACAGGGTGAGATAACAGGCTATCAGGCTAGGTCCTGACTGTTAGTCAACAGGGTGAGATAACAGGCTATCAGGGGGCTAGCCTGTTAGCTCACCCTGTTGATTCTCAGTCAGTTGTTAGCGTGTTAGCTCACCCTGTTGATTCTCAGTCAGTTGTTAGCGTGTTAGCTCACCCTGTTGATTCTCAGTCAGTTGTTAGCTCACCCTGTTGATTCTCAGTCAGTCGTTAGCGTGTTAGCTCACCCTGTTGATTCTCAGTCAGTTGTTAGCTCACCCTGTTGATTCTCAGTCAGTCGTTAGCGTGTTAGCTCACCCTGTTGATTCTCAGTCAGTTGTTAGCGTGTTAGCTCACCCTCTGGACTAGTTGACAGGGGCTAGCATAGTCTAGTTTAGCAGTGTTAGCTTGTCCTTGGGTGGGGAGTCAGATTAACAGACTGTGAAAATGATCCGTGTAATGGTTATGATGTGTTTCATGACATTGACATTTGAGCTGTGCATCATATGTATCATATTCCTGTGTGTATGATGTAGCGTTGCACAGTATATGGGAAAAAACTGTTCGGTACTAGAATTTGTGTTACTTCTGTCAAATGTGTCTGTCAGCTCTTTATAATGGCAAGAGAAAAGGACCTGTCTGGGCTGCGTTGTTAGCTCATTATTCATGCTGCACAGAAGTTATGATGTTTGCGCTAGCAATTGTAGTATTGGATGGAATATAGATGTAGCACATAGGGCCTATGCATTTAAACATGTGAAAGCACCAGCAAACATTTCAACAAGAGAATAAAAGCCTTCTCCAGTGGCGGGAGTTTGGAGAGTGCAAGCGAAGAGCCTACTGTGTGTCTTCGCCACAGAAATAATTCACTTTCACAACAAATTCTAAATGCAAGCTTCATAAGTGAATTATACATTTCAAGCAATTGTTTCATACCAAAAGAGCAGTAGGACTATGCTGGTAATAGTTGCTCCATTGCTGCTGAGCTTGCAGTTAATATTCTTGATCACCAATTTTCTTTGGAGCAGCATATTTATCTATTATGACAATCCTCTCCCTACAATTTGACATTTGCGCTGCACCTGATCCTATACGGCAAATCCTCAATCTGGCTGGGTGTAGCATAATCAACGTAGACTCTGTGCCACAAAATGAGGGACAAATCTTTACAAAACCTGGCTAGATCATTTCAAGTCATCAGTCTCAGGTCCAAGTGTAGTCCCGAGTCTTGAGGCTCCAAGTCAAGTCTCAAGTTATTTAATTTTTTATCAAGTCGGGAGTCTCAAGTCAACAAATTTGTGACTCACGTCAGACTCGAGTCCAAGACATGTGACTCGAGTCCACAACTGTGAAGCAAACATCAATTCACTACACTAGTACTTTGTTTGTGATAAAATTATAACCATAACGCAAAATATGCTGATTGTCACTAAAAACGGTATTAATTCACTTCGTCTCCCTCGCCTCCCGTCTGGCTTCCACTAGATTCCATAACCACAAAGTCAGAGTCCATAGCCATGTTCTGCCTGCAAATGAGCTCATTACTTTCTTAAAGAGACAGCGCACACTTTTAGAAAATATGAGATTGCTTCTTCTATGAAAATGTTGTTGATCAGTAAAATAAAAAATGTGTTATCCTTGCAGTTGCCAATAAAATAATTCCTAAATGTAAGGGATTGTTTGTCATCTGTAGCCCCATGATGTCAGCTAAAACAAGCTCAATAACTCACTGCATGTACACACTACTATTGAATAGTATGCATTCACCTGTGTTTTGAATAGACCATGTGTCACGCCCTGACCTTAGATATCTCTGTTTTTGTATATATGTTGGTTAGGTCAGGGTGTGACTAGGGTGGGTACTCTAGTTTTTGTATGTCTAGGGTTTTTGTATGTCTAGGGTTTTTGTATGTCTAGGGTTTTTGTATGTCTAGGGTTTTTGTATGTCATGGGGTTTTGTATGTCTATGTTGGCCTGATATGGTTCCCAATCAGAGACAGCTGTTTATCGTTGTCTCTGATTGAGGATCATATTTAGGTAGCCATTTTCCTCATTTGTGTTGTGGGATCTTGTTTTTGTATAGTTGCCTTGTGCACTGCAATGCTGCACGTTTGTTATATTTTTTGTTGTTTTTGTTGTAAGTTTCACTAACCTGTTATGGCTGCAAGGTAAAGTATTGAGTAGCCAGATAAAAGATGCCCATTTCAAACGGCCTCGTACTCAATTCTTGCTCGTACAATATGCATGTTATTATTATTATTGGATAGAAAACACTCTCTAGTTTCTAAAACCGTTGGAATTATTTCTCTGAGTGAAACAGAACTCATTTGGCAGCACTTTCCCTGACCAGGAAGTAGAATGTCAGAAATATATGCTCTGTTCAACTTCCTGCCTATACATGGTCATGACACGTAGGAGTCTACGTACACTCCATACGCCTTCCTCTGGGTGTCAAGATGATGTGAGAGAAGAAATTTTGTGTTTATCTTGGTCTGGGGTGGAATAAAAGCTATTTCTTTGACGTGACCGTCCACTTCCGGTACTCTGAAGCGCGCGACTTGGAAGTGGGATTGCCTTCTGTTTTGCTGCCGTTATGGACGACAACTATCTCCGGCTCGGATTTTATTTGATACATGTGACCATATCATCGTAATGTATGTTTTTTCAATATAGTTTAATCAGATTATTGAAATTTTTTCGGGAGTTTTGCCGTGTTCCGTTCTCTGACTTTGTTTACGTTGGAGAGATCCGTGCCACTCGGCTAGTGCCCATGCTAAATGAAGAGGGAAAGTTGCTATTCTGAATCCAAACAACGACTCATCTGGACAAAGGACACCTTGTTCAACATTCTGATGAAAGATCAGCAAAAGTAAGACCCAATTTATGATGTTATTTCATATATCTGTCGTGCATGTGAACTGGTCGTGGGCGCCCAAGTGTTTCTGGCTATTGTGGCTACGCTAATATAGCGCTACATTTTGTTTTCGCTGTAAAACACTTTGAAATATTGTCTGGCATCACAAGATGCCTGTCTTTCATTTACTGTACACTATGTATTTTTCAGAAATGTTTTATGATGAGTAATTAGGTATTTGACGTTGGTGTCTGTAAATATTATGGCTGCTTTCGGTGCAATTTCTGATTGTAGCTGCAATGTAAACTATGATTTATACCTGAAATATGCACATTTTTCGAAAAAAACATATGCTATACAATAAATATGTTATCAGACTGTCATCTGATGAGGTTGTTTCTTGGTTAGTGGCTATTTATTTCTTTATTTGGCCGAATTTGTGATAGCTAGTGATGGAGTAAGAAACTGATGGAGTAAGAATAGTGGTGTCTTTTGCTAACGTGGTTAGCTAATAGATTTACATATTGTGTCTTCCCTGTAAAACATTTTAAAAATCGGACATGTTGGCTTGATTCACAAGATGTGCACCTTTCATCTGGTGTCTTGGACTTGTTAATGTGTGAAAGTTAAATATTTAAAAAAAATATATTTTGAATTTCGCGCCCTGCACTTGAGCTGGATGTTGTCATAAGTGTACCGGTGTCGGGCTGCAGCCATAAGAAGATTAAAGAATGTGGAACTCTACGCACGCTGCGCCTTGGTCCGATCCTTTCAATGAACGTGACACCTAGGCTGATTTATTATTCAAATAAATGATTACCACAATGTTGTTCTGTATTTAGATTGGTTAAAACAGTAGCACATTGATTGTATAATTGATTCATTAATATATGGCTGTCTCAAAAAAAATTGACATAAAAATGTTCAAATGTAATGATATTGAACTGAAAAGATGGCCAACGATTGAACAGAGCAGTAGCTGAGTTTATCTGTCTGGATCAAGTGAACAGAGCAGTAGCTGAGTTTATCTGTCTGGATCCAGTGAACAGAGCAGTAGCTGAGTTTATCTGTCTGGATCCAGTGAACAGAGCAGTAGCTGAGTTTATCTGTCTGGATCCAGTGAACAGAGCAGTAGCTGAGTTTATCTGTCTGGATCCAGTGAACAGAGCAGTAGCTGAGTTTATCTGTCTGGATCAAGTGAACAGAGCAGTAGCTGAGTTTATCTGTCAGGATCAAGTGAACAGAGCAGTAGCTGATCTGTCTGGATCAAGTGAACAGAGCAGTAGCTGAGTTTATCTGTCTGGATCCAGTGAACAGAGCAGTAGCTGAGTTTATCTGTCTGGATCAAGTGAACAGAGCAGTAGCTGAGTTTATCTGTCTGGATCCAGTGAACAGAGCAGTAGCTGAGTTTATCTGTCTGGATCAAGTGAACAGAGCATACCATGACGATACTCGATACCATGACGATACTCAATGACAAAACAATACCAAAATGATACCACAACAAATAAAGAAGGACAATTGGCCAAAGTCACGGAATGGCACTGGATCCAGACAGATAAACTCAGCTACTGCTCTGTTCACTGGATCCAGTGCCATTCCGTGACTTTGGCCAATTGTCCTTTATTTGTTGTGGTATCATTTTGGTATTGTTTTGTCATTGAGTATCGTCATGGTATCGAGTATCAGGATACTAAACCTGGTGTCGGTATCAAAGTCAAGTGACAACACTAGTATGATGTGGGTAATGTGTGTATGGCCAGTTCAGCCAACTGTGAAGATTTGTGTGTGTGTGTGTTTGTGTGACACCAGAAGAATGACAATGTGTGTGTGTGATAGCTAGCTGATGCCGTGGTGTTTGAGCTGTAGTACAAAGCCTCTCTTCAGTGATCCAGACCAGTGGGCCTGTGTGTCAGACAGTTCCCAGGCGCTGATCAGCCCTCTTTACCAGAGGATGAAAACGGTGAGGGTGGGAGGGCAGGGGAGAGTGGTGACAGAGGCACAGGAAGGGTAGGGGAGGGAAGAGGGGGGCAGGGAGGATGAGGCAGGGGGAGTGAGAGGAGCAAGGGAGTCGATGAGGTAAAGTAGAGGAGGAGGAAAAGATGAGAGAAGGGGATAGATGAGAGGAGGGATGACAGATGAGAGAAGGGGTGACAGATGAGAGAAGGAGGGATGATAGATGAGAGAAGGGGTGACAGATGAGAGGAGAGAGAAGGAGGGATGACAGATGAGAGGAGGAGGGGGAAGTGGTAGTGGAGGATGTCTGTAGTCTCTGATGACTATCTGATTTCCCTGTGACCATCACTGATTTCAGGGGTCAACTGGGATGGTTAACCCTTTACTGAACATCAGGAGAGTCATGCAGTTGGCCTGAAGCTACTCTGTGGGGGTGGGGGGTGATTAATGTGTGATATGATGTGGTTGGCTCACAGGACAGACAGAGACATACAGGAGGACAGACAGACAGGAGGACCGACAGACAGTCGTGGTGATTAATGTGTGATATGATGTGGTTGGCTCACAGGACAGACAGAGACATACAGGAGGACAGACAGACAGGAGGACAGACAGACAGGAGGACCGACAGACACAGACAGACAGACACAGACAGACAGACAGACAGACAGACAGACAGACAGACAGACAGGGGACAGACAGAGACACAGATAGGAGGACAGAGAGACAGATAGGAGGACAGTCAGAGAGACAGATAGGAGGACAGTCAGAGAGACAGATAGGAGTATAGAGAGACAGAGAGGAGGGCAGACAGAGAGACAGATAGGAGTATAGAGAGACAGATAGGAGGACAGTCAGAGAGACAGATAGGAGTATAGAGAGACAGAGGAGGGCAGACAGAGAGACAGATAGGAGGACAGTCAGAGAGACAGACATTTGTACAGAGAGACCTGAGAATAAGTGAGGTGAGACCAGAACAGAAAGACATGCTGGTTACATGGTGGTTAGATAGATACTAGTTAGTTAGTACTACACGTGACCACGCTGAGAGACAGTAAGAGTCTGGCAGGCTCAGGCTGGCCGCTTCATATTTTATTGCTCTTCCTTGTTCTCCCTCACCACACACACACCCTGACACCAACCATGGTTGTGGTTTCTATGGGGACTGCTGCCGTAGCAGCCTGTCTCCTTGGTTAAATGGAGCTCGTATTTCATTGGCCGTCGTGTCGTTACAGACAACCTCTCTAGCCACCTCTCTTTTGGCCGCGCCTCTGCAATTACACAGCAAGGCCACTTCCCAGCACACACACTAAATCACACACACTAAATCACCCACACAGTCTGCATTACACACACACACACTGCATCACACACACGCGTGCACGCTCATTCACACTCATTTACACTCACTACACACACACGGGTGTGAGCATGAATTATACCTCTAGAGCAGTGAGAGGGCAAGAGGGAGGAGGAGGGGGGAGAAGAAGGGAGGAGGAAAGGAACGTTGTGATTAAGAGATTGCAGTGGAAAGGCTGATTCAGCTGTTTTTGCCTCTGTCACTGTCAGGTGAGACGGCTGTATAACACCCTGTTCCACCCTGTTTCACCCTGTCACACACTGTTACACTGTTACACTCTTTTACACACTGTTACACTGTTCACCCTGTCACACACTGTTATACTGTTACACTGTTACACACCCTGTTTCACCCTGTTACACTGTTACACCCTGTTACACCCTGTTACATTCTGTTACACTGTTACACACACTGTCACACCCTGTTACACACTGTTACACACCCTGTTTCACCCTGTTACACCCTGTTTCACCCTGTTACACTGTTACACTGTTACACACACTGTCACACCCTGTTTCACCTTGTTACACACTGTTACACCTTGTTACACACTGTTACACCTTGTTACACACACTGTTACACCCTGTTTCACCCTGTTACACCCTGTTACACTGTTACACACACTGTCACACCCTGTTTCACCTTGTTACACACTGTTACACCTTGTTACACACCCTGTTTCACCCTGTTACACACTGTTACACACTGTTACACACTGTTACACACCCTGTTTCACCCTGTTACACACTGTTACACACCCTGTTTCACCCTGTTACACACTGTTACACACTGTTACACACTGTTACACACCCTGTTCCACACTGTTCCACCCTGTTCCACCCTGTTACACTGTTACACTGTTACACACACTGTTTCACCCTGTTACACACCCTGTTACACCCTGTTACACACCCTGTTTCACCCTGTTACACACTGTTTCACCATGTTACACCCTGTCACACACTGTTACACTGTTACACACCCTGTTACATTCTGTTACAGTTACACACACTGTCACACCCTGTTACACCTTGTTACACACTGTTACACCTTGTTACACACTGTTACACACACTGTTACACCCTGTTTCACCCTGTTACACACTGTTACACTGTTACACACCCTGTTAAACACCCTGTTACACACTCTTGCACAGTTACACCCTGTTACACACCCTGTTACAAACACAGTTACACCCTGTTACACACTCTTACACGGTTACACCCTGTTACACACTCTTACACAGTTACACCCTGTTACACACCCTGTTACAAACACAGTTACACCCTGTTAAACACTCTTACACGGTTACACACTCTTACACAGTTACACCCTGTTACACACCCTGTTACACACCCTGTTACACACCCTGTTACACACCCTGTTACACAGTTACACCCTTCTACACACGGTTACACACCCTGTTACACAGTTACACCCTGCTACACACGGTTACACACCCTGTTACACCCTGTTTCACTGTTACACACACTGTCACACCCTGTTACACACTGTTACACCCTGTCACACACTGTTACACACACTGTCACAACCTGTTACACAGATGTGTGTGTGTAACAGGTGTGCGTGTGTGTAACAGGTGTGCGTGTGTGTAACAGGTGTGCGTGTGTGTAACAGGTGTGCGTGTGTGTAACAGGTGTGCGTGTGTGTAACAGGTGTGCGTGTGTGTAACAGGTGTGTGTGGGTGTGTGTGGGTGTGTGACAGATGTGTGTGTGTGTGACAGATGTGTGTGTGTGTGACAGATGTGTGTGTGTGTAACAGATGTGTGTGTGTAACAGATGTGTGTGTGTAACAGGTGTGCGTGTGTGTAACAGGTGTGCGTGTGTGTAACAGGTGTGCGTGTGTGTAACAGGTGTGTGTGTGTGTGTGTGTGACAGATGTGTGTGTAATCGATGTGTGTGTGTAACAGATGTGTGTGTGTGTAACAGGTGTGAGTGTGTGTAACAGGTGTGTGTGTGTGTGTGTGTGTGGGTGTGTGTGACAGATGTGTGTGTGTGTAACAGATGTGTGTGTGTGTAACAGATATGTGTGTGTAACAGACGTGTGTGTGCGTGTAACAGATTTATTTCATTTATTTATTTACTTTTTATTTAACTTCTACTTGGTCACAATCCCGGATCCGGGAGCACCCCCATCAGTAAAAAAGCTGACTAGCATAGCCTAGCATAGCGTCACAAGTAAATACTAGCATCTAAATATCATTAAATCACAAGTCCAAGACACCAGATGAAAGATACACATCTTGTGAATCCAGCCATCATTTCTGATTTTTAAAATGTTTTACAGGGAAGACACAATATGTATTTCTATTAGCTAACCACGATAGCAAAAGACAACTTTTTTTCCCCACCATTTTTTTCCTGCATAGGTAGCTATCACAATTTCGACCAAATAAAGATATAAATAGTCACTAACCAAGAAACAACTTCATCAGATGACAGTCTGATAACATATTTATTGTATAGCATATGTTTTGTTAGAAAAATGTGCATATTTCAGGTATAAATCATAGTTTTACATTGCAGCCACCATCACAACTCTCACCAAAGCAACTAGAATAACTACAGAGACCAACGTGAATTACCTAAATACTCATCATAAAACATTTATGAAAAATACACAGCGTACAGCAAATGAAAGACAAAGATCTTGTGAATCCAGCCAATATTTCAGATTTTTTAAGTGTTTTACAGCGAAAACACAATATAGCATTATATTAGCTTACTACAATAGCCAACCACACAACAGCATTGATTCAAGCCAACAATAGCGATAACGAATAAACCAGCAAAAGATATACATTTTTTCACTAACCTTCTCAAACTTCTTCAGATGACAGTCCTATAACATCATATTACACAATACATATAGAGTTTGTTCGAAAATGTGCATATTTAGCGGCACAAATCGTGGTTATACAATGAGAATAGTAGCCAAGCTGCCAACAAAATGTCGGGAGAAATCTTGGGAGAGGCACCTAATCTAATCAGTAACTAATCATAAACTTGACTAAAAAATACAGGTTGGACAGCAAATGAAAGATACATTAGTTCTTAATGCAACCGCTGTGTTAGATTTTTAAAATTAACGTTACTACGACATACAGCGTGCGTTAAAGCGAGACCGCACCGAAATTAATGGCGGAATAGTATTTTTACATTTTTCAACAGAACAACGAATTAACATCATAAATACTTCTTACTTTTTGATGGGCTCCCATCAGAATCTTGGGCAAGTTGTCCTTTGTCCAGAGGAATCGTTGCTCGGTTGTAGATTGTCGCCTTCAACTTTGGAATTAGCAGTAAACATTAGCCATGTGGCGAAGACGTGTCCAACTCACTATAACGCAGCACTAAGAAATATCTGAAAATCGCAATATACTGATATAAACTGATATAACTCGGTAAAATAACAACATTATGATGTCTTTAACACCTATATCGAATAAAATCAGAGCCGGATATATCTAAGGCCTATAACGGGAGCTTTCCAGAACGCAATCCTAAGGTCTGTCTTGCGTCATGGCGAATGATGAAAAGACTGGACCCCACGTTCCCAGACCCTTTATATGGCCTCAGATCTGCCTAGCAACTCCATTCCAATTCTCACTATTTGCTGACATCTAGGGGAAGGCGTATGCAGTGCATCTCGACCAATAGAAGACATGCAAATTAATAAACTGACCCCAGAACAGCCTGCATGATTTCAGATTTCTCACTTCCTCACAGGAAAATTGCTCCAACTTGAGTTCTGTTTTACTCACAGATATGTGAGGGTTCTAGTTATCATCAACATGTATAATATAACACCCATACTGTACAGTACTGTGAGGGTTCTAGTTCTCATCAACATGTATAGTATAATCACTCATACTGTACAGTACTGTGAGGGTTCTAGTTCTCATCAACATGTATATTATAACACTCATACTGTACAGTACTGTGAGGGTTCTAGTTCTCATCAACATGTATAATATAATCACTCATACTGTACAGTACTGTGAGGGTTCTAGTTCTCATCAACATGTATAGTATAATATCTCATACTGTACAGTACTGTGAGGGTTCTAGTTCTCATCAACATGTGTATTATAACACTCATACTGTACAGTACTGTGAGGGTTCTAGTTCTCATCAACATGTATAGTATAACACTCATACTGTACAGTACTGTGAGGGTTCTAGTTCTCCCTCTCTCCTGCATTTACCCACACGTTCTCATCAACATCACATCTTATGTCTTCTCTGGCGATGCATCTTGGAAAGTATCTTCTGGAATGTCTAGTCCAACCCTGGCAGTCTTCAGGAGAAGTGTCTCTACACCCTGGCAGTCTGCAGGAGAAGTGTCTCCACACCCTGGCAGTCTTCAGGAGAAGTGTCTCCACACCTTTAGGAAGGGGGAGTATGGAGGCAGGAATAGAACTGACATCCTGGGATGTGTAGTAAACCAGTCTGTGACTGCAGCAGTGGTGGAATGCCACATTATCCCACACAACAACGAAGGTAGGGGAGTTTCTTGCCCCTCTCTCCTCCGCTGGCACAAGTCGATTATGCAGGTCATCCAGAAAAGAAATGAGCCTCTCTGTATTGTAGGGGCCAATGAGAGGTTTGTGTAACAGCAAACCATCATTGGACATTGCTGCACACATTGTGATGTTAGCTCCTCTCTGGCCTGGGACATCCACGGTTGCTCTCTGTCCAATCACATTTCTTCCCCTGCGGCATGTTTTTGCCAGGTTGAATCCAGCTTCATCCACAAAAATTAATGTATGTGTAGTTTGCCTGGCTTCCATCTCCATTACTCTCTAAAATACAGTAAATCCACAGTTTTACAGTACTTTACATTATGTATAGTTGTGGATGTACCCTGTTTGGTTATTGAACAGACATCTTACCTGGACATATTGATACTGGAGTTCTTTCACACGTTCACCGTTTCTCTAAAAGGGTACAATTGCTTCATCCTTATTTCATGTTTCTCTCACGGCCGGAGTCCGCACCTTTGGGGGTACCTTAGAGAGACTTTTTATTTCTCTATTTGGTTAGGTCAGGGTGTGATTTGGGTGGGCATTCTATGTTTTCTATTTCTTTGTTGGCCGGGTATGGTTCCCAATCAGAGGCAACTGTCTATCGTTGTCTCTGATTGGGGATCATACTTAGGCAGCCCTTTTTCCCACCATTAGGTTGTGGGATCTTGTTTCGTGTTTTCTGCCTGACAGAACTGTGTGCTTTCGTTTTCACGTTTGTTATTTTGTTTGAATGTTTTTGAAATAAAAGTATCATGAACACTTTCCACGCTGCACTTTGGTCCACTCTTCCTTCGACAAACGAGAGCCGTTACAGTTTCTCTAGGACTTTGGCAACTGTCGTTGTGCTGACTGTATTCACATTCCCAAAAGTGATATTGTCTGCCAGCACTCTGTCCAGAATTTCCCGCAGTTTTATTGCATTGTTGCCAATTACCATGTCAACATTGGCAATTTCTTGCCGTCTGATAATATTCTGCCTCTCCCTCCTGTGGGAGGCAACCTTTGGATCCTACTGAAAAACACAAAACAATCAATATATTTGTCAGTACATGTAACAATGTGAACATACTGTATTGTACTGTAATATGTAGTTCAATTACCATTGAAGGATACACATCTCACCTGTTGTTTTGACTGAAAATTCATACTATTGATGCAACTGTTGAACGCAGCAGATTTGGATGCACCCTTAAACCGGCCTCTCTCAAAGAGAGACCATGGTTTACATTGAGTGTTATGGTCAATAATTGTGGCCCTTATCTCATCAGAGACCACCACTCTTGGTCTTCCTCTCCGTTGTCCTCCACACATTCTCCCTCTCCCTGCCACTCTTCTTTCCCCACCAACCTGTCTTCCTTGATCCATGTTTCAAACTAAATCATTCTGGAGCCGTCCTCTTTTGTCTGTTTGGTAACGAGACTAAAAACAGGACAGCTGGGTAGGCTTTCAGCTGTGTTCGGAATGATTCAATATTCTGCTGAGATTTGCTGGATGTTTCAATCTGGTTACTGCAGAAATGCTCGACATTTGCCATCATTCTGTTTTGAATGTGTTTTTAACAGTTTTGGAAACAGTGTGTCAGCATTTGAATACATGTGCTGCAATTATATAGTTTAGCAGGTGGTGGAGTATGAATCAGAAAAGAGTTCATGGATTTCAGATGATGTGGTCATTGAATGCATTTTCTGTGAAAGCAATGAAAAGGATTCACAGTTTGGTCCACATACACTTCTGTTTCGCTGACTGTGTGAAGAGTTTTGACAGTGTGACTTCAGTTTTGACCAATGCATGTTAACAATTGAAAAAAACTGTAATTTGAATAGATTCGTGCAGACAGTCAGACACACAGACACAGCAGGCTTCTTCCTGTGTTAGTGTGATTTACTGACTGGCCGCTAAGCTGATTACTGGGGGTGTTACGCATTGGTCATTTGAGCACACCGAGACAAACAAACACCCCCCCCCCCCCCACATACACACACAACACACACACAACACACACACACAGTTTGTCTAACTGTTTTCGACCGTGTGTGTGTGTGTGTGTGTGTGTGTGTGTGTGTGTGTGTGGAGGGGTGTGTGGAGTGGTGTGGGGGGGTATTGGTTCTCCATCAATATTGTTAATATCAATATCTCCCTCAACTGATGACACACACCACTTTACAGTCACGGTAACTGTGGCACAGATGGCATTGTAACCTGGTAGCGTTTCAGAATGGAGGGAGACCTCCTGGTTGATACATCCTTCCTTCCTTCCTTCCTTCCTTCCTTCCTTCCTTCCTTCCTTCCTTCCTTCCTTGAAGAAACACTTATGTGATGAATGATTATTTCAAGGAGACGAGGAAGGAAGGTTTCTCCCTCTCTCTCAATTCAATTCAAGGGCTTTATTGGGAAACACATTTTAACATTGCCAAAGCAAGTGAAGTAGATAATAAACAAAAGTGAAATAAGTGTCCCCATCATTACCAACCATTGTTCTCTGGTGATTCCTGTCACTGTGTCACTGTGTCTCCTCCAGTCATCTTTCTCTTTCTCTGCCCACCAAAACCAGCAGTCACACTACTCTGCACGTCCATCCACATTATGGGTGTGTGTGCTGGTTAATAGAGTTCACCCTAATTGATTTCCAGGCTGTGAAAGCGGGCTGAGACCCCTCACCTCACCCCCTAACCTCACCTCACCCCCTAACCTCACCTCACCCCCTAACCTCACCTCACCCCCTAACCTCACCTCACCCCCTAACCTCACCTCACCCCCCCAACGTCGCCTCACCCCCTAACCTCACCTCACCCCCCCAACGTCGCCTCACCCCCTAACCTCACCTCACCCCCTAACCTCACCTCAGCCCCTCACCTCACCCCCCCAACGTCGCCTCACCCCCTAGCCTCACCTCACCCCCTAACCTCATCTCACCCCCTCAACGTCGCCTCACCCCCTAACCTCACCTCACACCCCCCAACGTTGCCTCACCCCCTAGCCTCACCCCACCCCCCCAACAACGCCTCACCCCTAACCTCACCTCACCCCCTAACCTCATCTCACCCCCTCAATGTCGCCTCACCCCCTAACCTCACCTCACCCTCCCAACGTCGCCTCACCCCCACCTCACCCCACCTAACCGCTCATCTGAGAGGGGCACAGACACCCAATAGTGCCGTGAGGCTCAAGAGGGTTTAGGGGAGGGGGAGGGAAGGAGAGAGGGGAAGGCGGGAAGGGGAAGGGAAGGAGAGAGGGGGAGGGAAGGAGGGAGGGAGGCTGTAACCGGCCTTTTCTTTATGCATACCTGGCAGGACCCCCCTCTACCCTCTCTCCTCTGTCCTCTACCCTTTCTCCTCCACCCCCTCTCCTCTACCCCCTCTCCTCTACCGTCTCTCCTCTGTCCTCTACCCTCTGTCCTCTACCCTTTCTCCTCTACCCCCTCCTCTACCCTCTCTCCTCTACCCCCTCTCCTCTACCCCCCCTCCTCTACCCCCCTCCTCTACCCTCGCTCTACCCTCTCTCCTCTACCCCCCTCCTCTACCCCCCCTCCTCTACCCTCTCTCCTCTACCCTCTCTCCTCTACCCCCCTCCTCTACCCCCTCCTCTACCCTCTCTCCTCTACCCCCCCTCCTCTACCATCTCTCCTCTACCCCCTCTCCTCTACCCCCCCCTCCTCTACCCCCCTCCTCTACCCTCTCTCCTCTACCCTCTCTCCTCTACCCCCCTCCTCTACCCCCCCTCCTCTACCCCCCCTCCTCTACCCCCTCTCCTCTACCCCCTCTCATCTAGTCCTCCAGGGGCTAGTATGTGGCGGCTAAGGAAGTAGCATATATAGATCCAGGGTGTGTTGAAGAGGCAGTTTGACCACTGATGTAGTCCTAGAGGAGTGCAGTAGCACCACCTCAGCCGACCTTGTAAACACAGCTACAGCTAATGACCTGATGAAGTCCTGATTGTTAAATGGTTAATGTGACAGTCTAACGGAGCGGGAGCCAGACTCTAAGTCATACTGACCGCTGGCAGATGCGTGAATATCACTGCAAAGGGACGGAGAGGAGTGCCTAAGGGGGGGACTGTGTGTGTTTTAGGACACAAGGCTGTCTGGGAGCACTGCGGGTGGATAAGGGCTGACTGGGGTATAGCTGTGGGTGGACACGGGCTGACTAGTGTATAACTGTGGGTGGATACGGGCTGACTGGTTATTAGCTGTGGGTGGACACGGGCTGACTGGGTATTAGCTGTGGGTGGACACGGGCTGACTAGTGTATAACTGGGTGGATAAGGGCTGACTGGGGTACAGCTGTGGGTGGATAAGGGCTGACTGGGGTATAGCTGTGGGTGGATAAGGGCTGACTGGGGAATAGCTGTGGGTGGATAAGGGCTGACTGGGGTATAGCTGTGGGTGGATAAGGGCTGACTGGGGAATAGCTGTGGGTGGATAAGGGCTGACTGGGGTATAGCTGTGGGTGGATAAGGGCTGACTGGTGTACAGCTGTGGGTGGATAAGGGCTGACTGGGGTATAGCTGTGGGTGGATAAGGGCTGACTAGTGTATAGCTGTTGGTGGATACGGGCTGACTAGTGTATAACTGGGTGGACACGGGCTGACTGGGTATTAGCTGTGGGTGGACACGGGTTGACTAGTGTATAACTGGGTGGATAAGGGCTGACTAGTGTATAACTGTGGGTGGATAAGGGCTGACTGGGTATTAGCTGTGGGTGGATAAGGGCTGACTGGGGTACAGCTGTGGGTGGATAAGGGCTGACTGGGGTATAGCTGTGGGTGGATAAGGGCTGACTGGGGAATAGCTGTGGGTGGATAAGGGCTGACTGGGGTATAGCTGTGGGTGGATAAGGGCTGACTAGGATAAAGCTGTGGGTGGATACGGGCTGACTGGGGAATAGCTGTGGGTGGATAAGGGCTGACTGGGATATAGCTGTGGGTGGATACGGGCTGACTGGGGAATAGCTGTGGGTGGATAAGGGCTGACTGGGGAATAGCTGTGGGTGGATAAGGGCTGACTAGGATAAAGCTGTGGGTGGATACGGGCTGACTGGGGAATAGCTGTGGGTGGATAAGGGCTGACTGGGATATAGCTGTGGGTGGATACGGGCTGACTGGGGAATAGCTGTGGGTGGATAAGGGCTGACTGGGGAATAGCTGTGGGTGGATAAGGGCTGACTGGGGTATAGCTGTGGGTGGATAAGGGCTGACTAGGATATAGCTGTGGGTGGATACGGGCTGACTAGTGTATAGCTGTGGGTGGATAAGGCCTGACTGGGGTATAGCTGTGGGTGGATACGGGCTGACTAGTGTATAGCTGTGGGTGGATAAGGCCTGACTGGGGTACAGCTGTGGGTGGATACGGGCTGACTAGTGTATAGCTGTGGGTGGATAAGGCCTGACTGGGGTACAGCTGTGGGTGGATACGGGCTGACTAGTGTATAGCTGTGGGTGGATAAGGCCTGACTGGGGTACAGCTGTGGGTGGATACGGGCTGACTAGTGTATAGCTGTGGGTGGATAAGGCCTGACTGGGGTACAGCTGTGGGTGGATACGGGCTGACTAGTGTATAGCTGTGGGTGGATAAGGCCTGACTGGGGTATAGCTGTGGGTGGATAAGGCCTGACTGGGGTATAGCTGTGGGTGGATACGGCCTGACTGGGGAATAGCTGTGGGTGGATAAGGCCTGACTGGGGTACAGCTGTGGGTGGATAAGGCCTGACTGGGGTACATCTGTGGGTGGATAAGGCCTGACTGGGGTACAGCTGTGGGTGGATAAGGCCTGACTGGGGTACAGCTGTTAGCTCAGTCTGAGTTGTGGGGAAAGGAAATAGTTAACTGACTTCCTGAACAACAGGGTGCAGCGGAATTCACCCCTGCTGGGTAGCTTATCCAACCCTTCCCAACTCATCCCCCCCCACACACACACACATTTATGTCAGAGGCAACAATTTAGGACTAAATTTGGCATGAACCAACCGCCATTGGAACAAACCTATCGTGAGTGAGAGAAAGAGAGATCGACAAAGAGAGTGAGAGTGTGAGAGAGAGATCGACAGAAAGAATGAGAGTATGAGAGAGAGTGAGAGAGTGAGAGTGTGAGAGTGTGAGAGAGAGATCGACAGAGAGAGTGAGAGTGTGAGAGAGATCGACAGAGAGAGTAGGAGTGAGAGAGAGTGAGAGAGACGGATGGGTGGAGGGATGCAGTTCTGTATCCTCTGCTGATCTGCGTCTGGTTCTGTGGTCCAGTCAGCTCTGAGTCACTCTGCTCTGTCCTGACCTCCCTGCTGTCTCTACAGTGAATACATCAACTGGTAAGTAAAGGAGAGAAGTATACATGAACCATTCTGTTCTATTTAATATTCCTCTACAGTAGTCTATTTTAATCTCCTCCCGCCTTGATAACGTCAGTCTTCCTTACTATGACTGTCCCTAAAGAGGCACCACGCTGCGCTGGTGACTGAACACAGGATGATTTCCTAACGTCTCAGTCTGGTACTGACACACATACCACACACACCGCACACACACGAACACACTGCAAATACACACACACATTGCACATTGACACACATTGCATATACACACACACACACACACACACACTAATCTGGCTCTCTTCTCACACACCATTGGGTGTTACCAAGGTAACAGTGGTGATGACGGAAGGATCAGAGGGAGAGGCTGTGATAGGTCTCTTCCTCCCTGGGTGTGTGTGTTGGCAGCTCCTCTAATGGCCCCTGTTCACTGTTACTGCAGAGATTAGTACTCATCCACCCCCCCTCTCTTTTGATTTAGTGGGTACATGGCCCTTTAATCCCTCTCTCTCTGCGCCAATCTTTGTAAAACACAGCTGCTTCTTTAGAGTGATTGAGAGGTCTGAAAGCAGTGAAAAGCAGACTGATGAAGGCTGTATGTGGGGTGTGACATCTGTGAACTCTGTACACGCACACACACACACTGTGGTTTGGCGATAAATTGGTTTTCCATCTCTGTAAACTCGTTAACTTGCCTCATCAGAATGGGTCACTTTTCCTCAACTCATATGAGCCCAGTAAGAGGAAAAGTCAACAGCTGGAAGGTTTCTATTCCTCCAATAGTTTCCCCTCCAACACTTAACAGTACTGAAACACTACTGAAACACCACTGAAACACTACTGAAACACCACTGAAACACCACTGAAACACTACTGAAACACCACTGAAACACCACTGAAACACCACTGAAACACCACTGAAACACCACTGAAACACCACTGCAACACTACTGAAACACTACTGAAACACCATTGAAACACTACTGAAACACTACTGAAACACCACTGAAACACCACTGCAACACTACTGAAACACTACTAAAACACCACTGAAACACCACTGCAACACTACTGAAACACTACTGAAACACCACTGCAACACCACTGAAACACCACTGCAACACTACTGAAACACTACTGAAACACCACTGAAACACTACTGAAACACCACTGAAACACTACTGAAACACTACTAAAACACCACTGAAACACCACTGCAACACTATTGAAACACTACTGAAACACCACTGAAACACCACTGCAACACTACTGAAACACCACTGAAACACTACTGAAACACTACTGAAACACTACTGAAACACCACTGAAACACCACTGAAACACCACTGCAACACTACTGAAACACTACTGAAACACTACTGAAACACTACTGAAACACCACTGAAACACCACTGAGACACCACTGAAACAACACTACTGAAACACTACTAAAACACCACTGAAACACCACTGCAACACCACTGCAACACTACTGAAACACTACTGAAACACCACTGAAACACTACTGAAACACCACTGAAACACTACTGAAACACCACTGAAACACCACTGAAACACTACTGAAACACTATTGAAACACTACTGAAACACCACTGCAACACTACTGAAACACCACTGAAACACCACTGAAACACTATTGAAACACCACTGCAACACTACTGAAACACCACTGAAACACTACTGAAACACTACTGAGACACCACTGAAACACCACTGAAACACCACTGAAACACCACTGCAACACCACTGCAACACTACTGAAACACTACTGAAACACCACTGAAACACTACTGAAACACTACTGAAACACTACTGAAACACCACTGAAACACTACTGAAACACTACTGAAACACCACTGAAACACTACTGAAACACTACTGAAACACTACTGAGACACCACTGAAACACCACTCTTTCCCCTCGCTCTCTCCTCTCTCCTCACTCTCTCTCCTCCCTCTCTCTCTCCCCTCTCTCCTCTCTCTCTCTCTCTCTCTCTCTCTCTCTCTCTCCTCTCTCTCCCTCTCCTTTCTCTCTCTCCCTCTCTCTCTATTACCTCATACCCATGCACAATGATCTGGTACTGGTACTCTCTATTTTATAGCTTCATTAGTGTGTATTTTTTTCTTTTTTCTCTCTGTCCCCCCCTCTCTCCTCTCTCTCTCTCTGCCCTCCCTCTCTCTCCTCCCTCTCTCCCTCTGCCCTCCCTCTCTCTCCCCCCTCTCTCTGCCCCCCCCCTCTCTCTCTCTCTCTCTCTCTCTCTCTCTCTCTCTCTCCTCTCTCTCTCCTCTCACTCTCTCCTCCCTCTTTCATGTCTGGAGCTAATAGATTCCACCCTGCTGAAGAATCTTGTTAGAGAACCTAACCTGAGACCTGAGGCTCCAAACGACCACCCTGTCACACACGCACACACACACACACACACACACACACACACACACACACACACACACACACACACACACACACACACACACACACACACACACACACACACACACACACAATCAACAGCACAGGGAACCCGGTAGTCCACGGGCTGCCCATGTGGTAAAGTCCATATGATAGAAGGAGAAAAACACTATCTGACTGGAAACAGTGTTGAAATAGTGAAATATTTCATTTTTTTTTTTGCAATAGAGGTCAAATAGAGGCGTTGCTGCAGCAGCAGCTGTGGTCAGCTGTAGAAACAGCTGCTGTTCTTTCCTCTCTCCTGCAAGAACCCTACCCCTCTTCCTGGAGTTGCTTTGGTACGACCCTCCCTCCTGTCGTCCCAGCAGTGAGCCGATCCCGTTCACTTCCTGTCTCTCTCCCTTCTCTTCTTTGTGTGTGTGATGAATGGGGATATTCTCCCCCTGGCCTACGTTGGAAAAAACCTCCACTCTCTTATTCATTCTTTTCCATGAGAGTTGTGAGGACAATAGTATGATCTCACAGTGGTACAATACATAACCACCTTTCACTCTGGTGAGTGAAACACACACACAAGTCAGAGAAAACATGGACTGTTCTGTGAGCTGGGAGCCGCTTTTCCAGAAAGAGCCTTAACTAACGTATCTGTTGTTAGCCTGCCAGGGGCATGGAGAAAAGGCCAGGGACAGGTGTCCTCTCCTCACAGGACAACCTTGATGGTTAGAACATGTCTTGGTTATGTGTGTTGCAGTGTAACTCTTCATGATGTTTCTACAT